>NW_024062695.1:240000-290973 GCF_006381635.1 Hibiscus syriacus | reverse complement strand
AGTACCTTTCTTTGAGATTCTGATACATTTTAACACCACCGGATACATAGAATAAGGATGATCATGAGCTTCCTGTCGTAACCGTTTTCGTCGGGCACGAAATATTAAAATTTGGCGGGGAAATTAATATTAATAAATAATTTGAAAATAATTTGTGAGTCGCCATCGGCCTTTTTGGATCAGGTAGGTCGAATACCTAAAAATTATTTTTTAAAGAGTTTTAAGAAAACATCAATTAAAAAATTGAACTGATCTGCGTTTTATAACCAAAAATTCATTCTTTTTAATAATAAAAAGGGATTCGTGGTCGGTTACGTTAGGAAGGATTAGCACCCCTACAACGCCCAAAATTGGTACTTTTTAATTATAAATTGTCTCTATTATTAAAAATTTAAAAATTCAAAATATATTAATTTATAATCTTATAATTTCAAAATTGTAAAAAAATATTTATTTAAAAATATCCGAAAAGAACTTCTAGGTGCCTTAAGACAGCTCTTTTCTTTGTATTGATAAATATTAATTTAAATAATATTGTTTAATTTTAAAACATCAGAATAGGACATCCAGTTGTATTAAGACTGTCCTTTTCTTCGATATTAAAAATAATATTTAAAAGTTAATATTTATTATATATATTTATGAATATATATCAAAATATTTAACAATATAATAAAATAATAATTCTATTAACAATATATTTAAAAACAATAAAATAAATAAAGACATATAAAATAACTAAATTATAAAAATAAAACTAATTACTAATTACTAATTAATTGAAATTATAGGGTTTAAATATTTTTTTTTTATTTAATAATTTAATGACCAAAATAAACTTATCTAAAATTCAAATTTTATAATAAAATAAATTAAAAGTATGAACTAGGGACTAAAAAATTATTTATTAAAATTAAGGGATTAAATCTGTCATTTATCCTAAATATATTATTTTAATAAAAGGACTAAAATGAATAAAATTAAAATTCAAAGACTAAATTAAAATATTATAAATTCAGTTTAGTGACCAAAATGTAAAGTTTACAAATATGAAGGACTGCGGAAGGGATTTAACTATTTGTAATTACGCGCATAGTCCTTCCCGAAACGACGTCGTTCGGGAAGGACTATATAATCCAAATCGGCTGGCCCTTCGGGCCAGCCATTTCATTTTTCTTTTTTTTTTTTTCTTTCTCTCAAACAGAGAGAAGAACTCTCTGTCTTCTCTCTAAACTGAGAGAAGTTCAGTCGGCCGGCAGCCGTTAGCCGGCGTTCATCCGCCGTCAACCACCGCCGCCGGCCACCGTCTTCGGTGGCCGGAAATTTTTTTTTTTATATCTAAATGTAGATCGGACCGTCCTAATGACGGTCCCGATACTTTTTTCCGTTAAATGACTCCCAATCGGAGCAGATCTACAATATACCTTCGGTTTTTCGGTTCTCCGGCGATGTTCAGCGTTTCCGGCGACGGTCAAGGTTTCCTTGGTAAGCTTCTCCCCTCTCTTCTTCTTTTTGTTTTTGCTCTGTTGGGATCGTTGGTAGTTTTATATCTCTCTATTTTCCTTTTTTTTTTTTTTTTGGTTCAGTCTCTGTCTCTTCTTGCTGTCTCTCCCTTCTTTTTTTTTTTTTTTTTTCAGGTGGGTGGTGGCTTTTATAGCCACCACCGGTGTTCGTCTCGGACCGGTCCGAAGAGGGGCTTCGGTGAGTCACCGGACTACCAGTGGTGACTCACCCGTAGCCTTGGCGTGGACGGCCGGTGTTCTAGCTTCTGGAGTCTTCGGTGGGACGTGGCAGCGGCGGAGGCGGTGAGGGCTTCTGGAAGCAGCAGCAGCGGCGGCCGCGTGGCCCTAGGGTATCAAACCCTAGGGTTCCTCTCTGGAGCCATGTGGACCGTTGGATCGTGCCAGATCCAACGGTTGTGATGAGGCGGCTGAGGATGATTAGGGTTAGGAAACCCTAACTGGAAACCAAATATTTAGGGTTTCCGGTTGGATTTGGACCGTTTCAATTGGTTTGTAACTGAGCCGGTTTATTGTAATTGGTTTGTATTTAATATTTAATAATAATAAAATAATAATAATAATAATAATAATAATAAAAATAATAATGATAATAATATTAATAATGATAAGAATAATATTATAATAATATTAATAAAATGGATAAAAAATAGTATCTTCAGCTGCCCCTCTTTGCTCATTCTTGTGTTAACAAGAATAGGGCAAAGATGAAAAGATAATAAAATTTTTTATCCATTTGACTTTACTTTGATCTTATGGAGATATTGAATAAATTCTTCTTTTTCTCCAATAAGCTCTTCTTATTATGAACTTTCTGCTGGGGATGATGATGACCTCCTTTTGTGATAGAGTTATTCAAAAGGTTGAATAAGCTCTTGATGAGTTCTTCTCATTATGAACTTTTTCTTCCTTCTTCAGATGAGTTCTTCTCATTATGAACTTTACCTGGTAGTGTTGATCCATCAACTGATGAATTCAAGCAAAAGGTTGAACAAATTCTTCTCATTATGAACTTCTTCTTCCTTCTTCAGATGAGTTCTTCTCATTATGAACTTTCTCTGGAAACGATGATCCATCAAGTGATGAATTCAAGCAAAAGGTTGAACAAGTTCTTCTCATATGAACTTCTTCTTCCTTCTTCAGATGAGTTCTTCTCATTATGAACCTTCTCTGGTAATGTTGATCCATCAAGTGATGAATTCAAGCAAAAGGTTGAACAAGTTCTTCTCATTATGAACTTCTTCTTCCTTCTTCAGATGAGTTCTTCTCATTATGAACTTTCTCTGGAAACGATGATCCATCAAGTGATGAATTCAAGCAAAAGGTTGAACAAGTTCTTCTCATTATGAACTTTCTTCCTTCTTCAGATGAGTTCTTCTCATTATGAACCTTCTCTGGTAATGTTGATCCATCAAGTGATGAATTCAAGCAAAAGGTTGAACAAGTTCTTCTCATTATGAACTTCTTCTTCCTTTTTCAATGACGAGTTCTTCTCATTATGAACTCTTCCTCTGGAAATGATGATCCATCAAGTGATGAATTTGAATCTTTGCTAAAATCTTTGAAATTCCTGTTAAAAATTCAACAAGAATAAAAATGAATGAAAATGCACCTATTTTTGTAAATACCTAAAATATGATGCATGTATATTAAGTTATTTGATTTCAGATGAGTGAATTGAATATTTCTTCAATTGTAGAAACCCAATATATCTGTCTTCTTCAAATCAAAGAATCTATCATCTTTGACAAATGTAGATGTAGATATAATGTCATAAAACCTCTTGAGAATAAAACTCAATAGTATAAACTCTTGAAATGCTTGCATTCTGGCAATGTTGATTCTGATAACAACTCATCTGATTATGAAATGACCTTTCAAGATGATTTCACAGATATCGATAGTTCTTTTAATACCAAGAAATCTTGAATTCTGATTCTGATGAGGAGAATAAACTGTTATACTTGACAAAATGGGATTCTCAGATGCTGAAGCTTCAATATCCATGTAGAAATGTGGTCCAGATTCATCAATTGTAAAATTGATAAATTTTATATGTGCTGCTCAAATGACTAAGGCTGCTGATGCACTTCTTCAGATCAAATAACTCAAAGAACGCTTCCAGAAGATGCTATTGGCAAATTCATCTTCCACATTCAATGCTTGATTCTATCCAATTAGATCAGATATCTCAAAGAACACTTCCAGAAAATGCTATGTTCTGTCCAACCAGATCAGATAACTCAAGAACACTTCCAGAAGATGCTATGTTATGATCAACCAGATCAGATAACTCAAAGAACACTTCTAGAAGATGCTATGTTATGATCAACCAAATCAGATAACTCAAAGAACACTTCCAGAAGATGCTATGTTATGATCAACCAGATCAGATAACTCAAAGAACACTTCTAGAAGATGCTATGTTCTGTCCAACCAGATCAGATAACTCAAAGAACACTTCCAGAAGATGCTATGTTCTGATCAACCAGATCAGATAACTCAAAGAACACTTCCAGAAGATGCTATGTTCTGTCCAACCAGATCAGATAACTCAAAGAACACTTCCAGAAGATGCTATGTTCTGTCCAACCAGATCAGATAACTCAAAGAACACTTCCAGAAGATGCTATTGAGCACATATAAAAGGTTGAATTGTTTATAAACATGTTCAGGAAGTGCCGAATTGACAGAAAGGGTCTGTAAGGCTTCTGAAGCCTATGACAATGAGCCCTTCGAGTGTCCAGAAGTATGTTCTTGATGAGTGCTGAAAATGGAATCTAGTATGGGTTGGAAGGAATAAAGTTACTCCACTTGAACCTGATGAGGTGGAAATGCTTCTAGGTTTCCTTAAAAACCATATACAAGGATCTGTATAGAAACATGTTTCCTAGTGATATCAATGTCTTGTTTCTTTTTGCTGGAATTAATACTGCAAAGATCATCTTCTACTGTTTTAGTATATCTTTGAAAACAGATGTGCAAGAACTGAATGGTGATCGGTTGGAGCAATTGATGAGTAGATTTGACGGATTCGACCTTGTTGTCGGTTATATCTAGCATAACACCCTTATTGTTCAAATGGTGATGATTTGCTTATTTTGTATTCCATGTATTTAAAAGTATTAACATAAAGTGATATTCAGAAATCTTTAATTTATTTCAAAATTATGTTAATTCAATAGAAAAGAATAAATTGAATTTCCAAAAATAAATTGAATCTCAAATAAATTGAACTTGAAATAGATATAATTGTATTCAAAGTTATGGCAAGCATAAGAATAAAAATTCAAATGTCTCAACATATTACAAGCATAAGTATTTCTAAATTAATCAAGTTGACACAATTTAGAGATGATGTAAGCTTTTGTCTGGAAGATCTCAAACGTTGTTGAAATGCTTGTAGATGTGAAGTTTCTTCCAAACTACCAAAATCTTAAGAGAATTCAATTGCCAGATGCCTAATATCAAACTGCATTTGAGCCGCCTTTTCAGGTTTTCAACTCAGATCCTTCCTTTGGTTACAAGATGCCCTTTGCGGGTTTTCACCTTGACCCCCTTTCTTTTTCTTCTCTTTTTTCATTTTCTATTTTCTTCTTTTTTTTTTTTTTTTCTTCAAGCATAATATTCTTGACAGAATCCGAGTTTATTGGATTTCTCAGAATTTTTCCATCCATTTCTGCCAAGATCAACGCTCCTCCGGAAAAGGCCTTTTTCACAACGTATGGCCCTTCCCAATTAGGCATCCATTTTCCACGGAAATCTTTATGTATAGGCAAGATCTTTTTTAATACTAGATCACCCTCTTGGAATTCTCTTGGATGTACTTTTTTGTCATGAGACTTCATCATCCGTTTCTGATACATCTGTCCATGGCAAATAGCTTTCAATCTTTTCTCCTCAATAAGGTTCAATTGATCAACTCTAGCTTGGATCCATTCAGATTCATCCAATTTTATTTCTCTCAATATTCGGAGCGATGGAATCTCAACTTCAATTGGTAAGACTGCTTCCATCCCGTAGACTAAAGAAAAAGGTGTTGCCCCAGTAGATGTTCGAACAGTAGTTCGGTATGCATATAGAGCAAAAGGTAACTTCTCGTGCCAATCTTTGTAAGTTTCAGTAGTCTTTGTAATGATTCTCTTGATGTTCTTATTTGCCGCTTCAACTGCCCCATTCATCTTTGGACGATATGCCACTGAATTTGCATGTTTGATCTTAAACTGTGCACAAAGTTCGGTCATCATTTTGTTGTTCAGGTTCAGAGCATTGTCTGTAATAATCCTTTCTGGTAGACCATACCGGCAAACTATCTCTTTCTTTATGAATTTGCATACTGTGGACCTCTTAATATTGGTATATGACGCAGCTTCAACCCATTTAGTAAAATAATCAATTGCCACAAGGATGAAGCAATGTCCATTCGATGCTTTTGGTGTGATTGCCCCAATGACATCTATTCCCCACATAGAAAATGGCCAGGGTGCTGTCATTACATGTAAAGGAGATGGGGGTACATGAATCTTGTCTGCATATATCTGGCATTTATGACATTTTCTTGCATAATCAATGCAATCTGTGTACATAGTAGCCCAATAGTATCCATATCTCATTATTTTTCTGGCCATGGAAAGACCATTTGCATGTGTTCCACATATTCCACTGTGTACTTCTTCAATGACGTTTCGAGCTTCACTGGTATTTAAACATCTCAATAGCATTTGATCATTGCTTCTTCTATACATAATCTCTCCATCAAGAAAATATCCAGCAGCCATTCTTCTCAAGGTTCTTTTATCAATTTCTGATGCATTTGGTGGATAACTTTGATTTTTGATATATTGCAGGATATCATGATACCATGGTTTACCATCTACCTCTTCTTCCACACTATAACAATGTGCAGGAATTTCATATACTTGCATCTTGATTGGCATCATATCAACTTTCTTAGTTGCTTGAAACATAGCAGCTAATGTAGCCAAAGCATCTGCCATTTGATTTTCTTCTCGAGGGAGATAATTGAATGTAACTTTTTCAAATTCTTTCACTAATTCGAGGATAAAATTTCGGTATTCCAATAATTTGGGATCTTTTGTTTCCCATTCTCCTCGCAATTGATACACCACTAACGATGAATCTCCATATATCTTGAGAAATTTGATTTTTCTTTCTATAGCTGCTTTCAATCCCATGACACAAGCTTCATATTCCGCCATATTATTGGTACAAAAGAACTCCAGTCTGCTTGTAAAGGGATAATAAACATTTTCAGGAGAAATTAACATTGCCCCGATTCCTCGTCCCAAAGCATTAGATGCTCCGTCAAAGTAAAGCTTCCAAGTTGCAAATTCATCATTTGTTCTGACTTCTTCATTCATGGATATGCATAACAAATCTTCATCAGGAAAATTGAAGTTCAAGGGCTGATAATCATTTGATACACGACTGGCCAAAAAATCAGCTATGACACTTCCTTTTATCGCTTTTTGGTTGACATATACAATATCAAACTCAGATAATAACATCTGCCATCTAGCCATTTTGCCTGTCAAAGCTGGTGATTCCATTAAGAACTTTAAAGGATCAAGTTTTGATATCAACCAAGTAGTATGGTATAACATATATTGTCTGAGTCTTCGAGTAGTCCACACCAAAGCACAACATAATTTTTGTATTGGTGGATATCGAACTTCACAATCGGTAAATTTCTTACTCAGATAATAAATAGCTTTTTCTTTCCTTCCTGATTCATCATGCTGTCCTAGTACACATCCCATCGAATTTTCAAAGACCGTTAAGTAGAGAATTAATGGTCTATCAGGCATTGGTGATACTAAAATGGGGGCATTGGATAAATATTTCTTAATAATATCCAAAGTTTCTTGACATTCTTCATTCCAGACTTCAGGATTGTTCTTTCGAAGTAATTTGAACATTGGATCACATTTGTCAGTCAATTGAGAAATGAACCGAGATATATAATTTAATCTTCCCAAAAAGCCTCGAACTTCTTTTTTTGTATTGGGTGGTGGAAGATCTTGAATTGCTTTGACTTTATCTGGATCTATCTCGATTCCTTTTTTGCTGACCACAAATCCCAGAAGTTTCCCAGAAGTTACCCCGAAAGTGCATTTAGTAGGGTTAAGCTTTAATTGATACTTCCTCAATCTCTGGAAAAGCTTTCTCAGATTTTGAATATGTTCTTCTTCCGTTCTGGATTTGGCAATCATGTCATCTACATATACTTCAATCTCTTTATGCATCATGTCATGAAACAAAGTTACCATGGCTCTTTGATATGTTGCCCCTGCATTTTTCAATCCAAATGGCATTACTTTATAACAGAATGTGCCCACATGGTTATAAATGTCGTCTTTTCCATGTCTTCAGGATTCATTTTTATCTGATTATATCCTGAAAATCCATCCATAAATGAAAACCATGCATGCCCTGCAGTATTGTCCACCAATGTGTCTATGTGGGGTAAGGGAAAACTATCTTTCGGACTAGCTTTGTTGAGATCTCTGTAATCCACGCACATTCGAACTTTTCCATTTTTCTTTGGTACGGGAACAATGTTGGCTACCCATTCTGGGTATTTAGCTGCCTGTAGGAAACCTGCATTGATTTGTTTCATCACTTCTTCTTTGATTTGCAACAACATTTCTGGCCTCATTCTTCTGAGCTTTTGTTGGATTGGTTTATATTCTGGATTGATTGGAAGCTTGTGTATCACTATATCTGTGCTCAAACCAGGCATATCTTGATAAGACCAGGCAAAGATATCTTTGAACTCTTGAAGGAGATTTATCAATTCTTGTTTTATCTGGATTGTCAGAGTGGTACCAATTTTCACCTCTTTTATTTCTTCATCTGTTCCCAAATTCACAGTCTCAACCTCTTCCTTGTGTGGTAGAATTTGTTTGTCCTCTTTTTCTACCAATCTTAATAGTTCAGTAGGAATATCACATTCCAGTTCATCCTCACAACCATTGATTTCTTCCAGACATATAGGATGCTCTAAATTTATCACTGGATTAAATTTAGGATACACATGCTATTAACACGGTGACACCTGCAAATTTAAGTCGGACATATTTCCGAAAGAATATAGTAAATTTATGAAATGTAAAAAATGTAATAAAATGTAAAGAATGATTACCATCTGAAAATTTTAAAGAAAGTTCCTTATATTTAACATAATTTCTTTTACAAAATAACAAAAAGTTTTCATATTTTTGAGCTAAACATAAAGATTAGTTCTGAATATTACTCTGCATTAATATTAAAAACTATAGGAAGATCTTCAGCGGTCCAATTGGTGAGTGTTTCTCCAGGAAGACATGGTCGAATCCTATCCAAGTATTTGCCAGTTTTGTTGTCATTCATGATCATGTTGACAAATAATCCATTCATAGCTTCTTCAACTATGTCTTGATCTTTCGTCAACTTCTCTTCTTTAAAGGCTTCAACAAGTTGCTGTTCCACATTAATTGTTCCCCCTGATCTGAATGTTGTCCTCAACTGTGGGAAAGACATGTGTTTCCAAAGGATTTCTCCTCCTTTTAATTTTGCTTTTCTGTCTTCACATCTTCTTTTCATCTCTTTGTTCTTTTGCTGAAGATTAGGCTTAAATCCCAGCCCAAAACGGTCTTTTTTCATCTTTATACTGATGGGAAATGAAATCCCTTGAAGATTCTTTCCTAGACCTCTCCAGCTTTAGCTCCGATGCCTAAAGTTTGTTGTACCGTCATCTTGGTGCAATTAGACAATTTGGGATATGGAATTTTGCTTCCTTCTGCAATAAAGGTTGCATTTACAAATTCAAGAGCTCGAAAAGAGCATTCAAGAGCCTCATCATTGGTGTCGATATATGGAACATCGCTTGTTACAGACGCAATGATTTCTTCTTCAGCACTGACACATATTAGTTGTCCATCAACAACAAATTTCAATTTCTGATGTAATGAAGAAGGAACGGCTCCTGCTGAATGAATCCATGGCCTCCCTAATAGACAATTATATGTGGGGTGGATGTCCATCACCACAAAGTCAATATTGTACACGACTGGGCCGATTAGCAACGGTATTTCCATTTTCCCAAGCACTTCTTTTTGAGTACCATCAAATGCTCGTACCACATTCTGATAACTCTTCATGTGTGATTGATCCAGAGGCATTCTTTGAAGTGTAACTAGAGGCATCAAATTGAGGGCAGACCCATTGTCAATCAATACTCCTGGCAACACATGACCATGACAATGTGTCGTGATGTTTAAAGCTTTTACTGACCCCATTCCGCCTTCTGGTATTTCATCATCTGTGAAGGTTATGTAATTGTCGGCGGCTATATGTCCCACAATTCTGTCAAGTTTATTGAGGGATATATCTTCGGGGATAAATGTTTGATTGAGGATTTTCATCAAAGCATTTCTATGTGCTTCTGAATTCATCAAGAGATCAAGAATAGAAATTCTCGCTTGTTGTTTGTGTAGTTGTTCAACCACACTATACTCACTATGTTTCAAGAACTTCAAAAATTCTTGAGCTTGCTTTTCTGTCACAGGTTCATTGAATGCTGGAAGGGATTCATCCTCAAATACCTTCTGAGATACTGCCATGGCTTTTCCTTTTGCTTTCACTTGTTCTGAAGCATTAGATGTTTCGGGAGAGTAACATCTACCACTTCTTGTAAAGAAACCGACCTCGCTCACTGCTTCAGACGTCGATGTGGTACCCAAACTCTGTATTTTCTCTTCTGTTTTATCTAGAGAAACAGATCCTCCTACCATTGAAACATTGGTAGTATAATTCCAAGGTACCCTGCGGGTATCTTTGTATGGAAATGGTAGAGGAGTGGTGATAACTACTTTTGGCCTTATTGGTGCAGGAATCGCCGTAGATGATTTCACATTAATGATCACAGGATCATTTATTCTTTGATTTGGTTTAGAATCCTCTGATGAGCAAACATCATCTTCTTTTTTCCCGGGTTCTTCTTCAAAGAATTCTATTTCTCTATTGTTCATCAATTTTTGCACCAAGTTTCTAAACTCAGGACATAGTTGAATTTTATGCCCTTTCTCCTGATGATATTCACAATAATTCTTGCCTTCATTCTACTCTGGCCTGAATTGTTGTGGAATTATACCGGCTAAAGAAAGTTGTTGGAAAATCCAAACAAACGGAGATTTAATTTCAGAAATGTCAGTCTTTGCTTTCTTTCTGTTCTCTTCCTGAATTGCATTCACGTTTTTATCTCCATGATTTGGCAATGGATGACTTGATGCGGATGGTGTATTGAATTCCAACTTCCCAGTGTTGATCAAATTTTGAACCACTCTTTTGAATGCTAGACAGTTTTCAATAGAATGTCCTGTAATTCCTTCATGGTAAACACAGTGTGCCTTTGTATCATACCAAGGAGGGAATGGTGGTTGCATGGGAACCAAAGGATAGGGCCTTATAACATCTGCTTTTAACAGCGAATCATAGATCTCTGCATATGGTACTAGTAAAGGTGTAAAAGACAACCTTTCATTTTCCTTTCGAGATCCTCTGGACTCTGCTCGATTAGTGTTTGTTTCCTCTTTCTTAACCCTTGGCTGGGTTATTGTAACACTTTTCGATGAATCTTTGCTGTAAGAATTGGCATTGTTGACCTCATTCTCCTTTTTCCGGTATGTAGGTCTTTTGGAACTAGATCCATCATTCGATTCAATCTTGCCACTTTTCAAGACATTTTCAATTAATTCTCCAGAAATGACCAAATCCGCAAAATTTCTGGTTGCATTCCCCATTAAATGGTTTAAATAAGGGGCCTTCAATGTATGGACAAACATTACTGTGGCCTCTTTTTCTGACAAAGGTGGTTGAACTTGGGCTGCAGTGTCACGCCATCTCTGAGCATACTGTCTGAATGTTTCATTATTCTTTTTCTCCAAGTTTTGAAGAGTCCATCTATCAGGGACCATGTCTGTCACATGGCGATACTGCTCTAAAAATGCTTTAGCCAAATCTTTCCAGGATCTAATGTTGGCTTTGGTCAATTGAGTATACCATTTTAAAGCCGGTCCTGTCAAACTATCCTGGAAGCAGTGAATTAACAATTTCTCGTCCTTCACATATCCTGCCATTCTTCGACAAAACATAGTAATGTGGGATGAAGGGCATGTAGTACCATCATATTTATCAAATTCGGGAGCCTTGAACTTAATGGGAAGAATTAAGTCTGGAACCAAACTCAACTCACTAGCATCAAACCCATAGAATGATTCAGTTATTTCTACAGATTTCATTCGTTCTTCTAAGCTCTTGATCTGTCTGGTCAGTTCTTCATTTACTTTTTGTTTCTCATTTAGCTCATTCAAATCTGGGATCAACTGATCAGTATTAAGATCCCCTACTTTCACCTCTGATATAAGAGGATTTTTGCTTGAAGATGCGGGATCCACTTGTTGATCTTCATGTGGTTTAGCTTCTTGTAATACAGATGTACGAGCATTGATTTGTATAGGGGTAATACCAGAGTGATAAATTGGTTCTGGTGAAAAACCTAGAGGATATATGGGTTCTTGGTCGAAAGATACAGGATTTTCATGCATTTTTCCACTGGTAGCCTGCCTTTTAAACATGTCCTCTATCTTCTTCATCATACTGTCTTGTGAATTTGCAATGCTGGCTTCAATTTTTTCCAACTTCATTCTCATTTCTTCTTGTTCTTTATGATGCTGTTCTTCAATACGCTGTATTTTATCCTCCATAATTCTCTTAGTAGCTTGTCTAGTACCGTAGTGATGTAGTATTTCTCTTTTGGCCAGAGTAACTGCGATTGAAAAATCTCTTAATATTATTTTTTCAAATTTTAATTAATGAATTTTAACTTAATAAATAAAATAATTCATAGCGAAAATTATGAAATGAATGATGAATGTATGCAAAATGCATGTATGCAAAAAGATATTGATCCCAAAAAGTTAACTGTCATAGAACAACTTTCATCGGCATACAAAAGTTTCTTTATAATAGTTCAGAACTACAGATAAGGCGTAGCTTTCCTATTAAGCTCTATAATTTCTTTCATTAACCATGACACCTTCTTTCCACACTTAGAAACTGGATCAACGTGATGCTCAATTATTTCGGCTTCAACAGCTAGTTCTCCAATATATCTGGCAACCTCGCTCATTTGTACCATGGCCTCGAACACCATATTGCTTCTTTCTTCACTTCTTTCGACATAGAACTCAGTTGACTTTTGCCATTGTTCAGTTGTTCCTTCAAGAGTTTGCTCTAACTCAGTGATTCTGACTTGACAATTGTGCAGAATTTTTTCAAGATCTCTAATGTGTCTTCGCAGTGAAGCATTTTCCTCGTTACTTTCTTTGAGATCATTAGGTCCTAGACGAACCTTTTCTTGAAACAATGATTCTTCCAGTTGCAAAATGTAAGAATTAAACTCGGAGTTTTTGTTTCTAGACTGATCCAGATCCTCTTCAAGTTTTGTTCGTGCTTCTTGCGTTCTTTGATTAAGCTTCTGGATTTGAACATCTTTGTTTCTTCATCTTTGCATCCAATTGCTAGCCACCTCCTGCTCTACCTCAAGTCTGGTATTGAAAATTTTTCTTTCTAACTCCCATTTTTCTTTTTCAACATTGGATTCTTCCATCTTTTGGCCTCTGACTTCAAGTTCAGCAATCAACTGGTTCATCTCAGATTCAAATCCCTTGAACATGCTATTTTTCTCGCCTTCAAATTTAACAAAGATGTTATTCTTCATCTCTTCTAAATCTTTGGCTCGATCTCTTTCTCTTTGCATTTCATTCATGATCTCACGGTATTCAGCCTTGTGTTTTATAATTCGCTCTCTTCTGTCGACCTCGAAATCTTCCATTTTTTGCTTTCCTTTTTCCAGGCTTTTGAGTAGACGGCTATTCTTTCCTTTCAGATCTTCAACTCGTCTTTTCTCAATGTTCAATTCTCTGGTCATCTGTACCGTTGATTGGTTGGGTCCTGATGCTTTTCGGGATTTATATAACTCCTGGTAATTTTTCTGTAAGACTCTGTACTCATCCTCACCTTTTTCTTTATCTTTTCTCAACATTGCACATTGTGATGAATGAAAGTCAATGTCAACCCCCAACATAGCTTTGTCTTGTCTCATTTGCTCTAACTCTTTCGACCAGCTATCTCTTTCTGCTTCAAACTCAGCTCTCAGGATTTCAATCTCTGATGGAACCACCTTGATGCGATCATCCATAGAAATATCCTCATTTTGATCTGGTAGAGGAATATTTTCATTTTTTCTGACAGATCTCCATTCTTCATAATCAGGAGTTAGCATTTCCTTTGCTGCTTTAGCTCGAATACAAAAAGTTGTTTTCCAAGCTGTAACGGCTTCCATGATGTTTCTTTTATAATTTTTGCTGTGGAATGCGAACTCAGATGACTGTAATCCAACAGTGACAGGTACAAATTGACGACCTTCATACTGTCTTATAACTAGCAGTGGTGCATATCCAATTCCTCCCCATAATTCGAGCAGCATTACCCAGTTGTAATCACCACACCTGTAAAAGAATTCCCTTTGTATTTGCCACGGGGCTCGCCAAACAATGTCATTGCTTTGCAGATTTCTAAAGGCATTAATCCACATATCCTTCTTAATTTCTTTCGGCCATTCCTGCTCCAGAAATTCCTTTAATGGTGAATAACCCGTATTGAAGCGTCGGTATGAAACCTTTTCTGTTCTCCAGAAATGACTACGGATCCAAACATATAATAACTGAGTACACCCTGAGAATCGTCCACCTCCTAACCTTCTGCAAGCGTTTAATGATCTGAAGGTCTCTGCTAGGATGGCAGAAACAGGATTAATCTTCTTTGGTAGTTGTTCAAACAAGTCTACTACTGCAGCTTCAATATATCCCAATACTTTTGGGAATATGACCATACCATAGATACCCAGAGCAAATAGATCGAATCGTACTTTAATATCTGGATGACTCTGAATAAGTTCTTTGATGTTGGTCCAAGCAATGCCTTCGCTTTCGCCTTTTTGTTTTGTACGGGATGCTACCCATTCTTCTCGTACCCCGGCAATTTTTGCTAATTTAACTCGGAAGGGTTGAGTTTTAATTGACTTTGAATATATTCGACTCTCCAAAGCACCTTCAAGATGTAACAAAGTTGTATATTCTTCAATAGTAGGGACCAAGTCCTCCTTATTGAAAGTGAAGCAATTGTACCCTGGATTCCAGAATTGAACTAGGGCTCTGAGTAATTCATCATCAACTTCAACATAGAGCAAATATGGGATGTCTCCGTAAGTCTGATAAAACTGCAATTTTTTGTTTGAATCCCAACTTTCCCAAATACTTCGCAAATCTTGCAGATCATTTCTTTTTAGTGAAACTGAAGCATAACTGGCCAAGTCAGATACATAATCATTCTGCAAACTGTCTCCTTCTTGTCTTTGTAAATCCTCAGCCCACTGTCTTACTTCTGAGTTTAGAATTATTTGACTTGAACACTTTTTATCCATAGATGAAGGCTTTCTAATGAGACAATTAACACAAGGATCAATGTCTTTTATCCTGTATGATGCAATGTAAACAGAAAAATAAAGAACACACAAAAAGAAAATAAGTTAGTTTAAAGGATAATAACATTTATTTAATTTAAACATGCTTTTCTAAATAATTTAAATAAACATGTAAAATAAATTAACAGGAAAGACATAATTCATTTCTCCTGTGTGTACACCTATTTTGGACAAAATTTCGGCATGACTTCTGATTGGAAGAGTTTCTAAGGTTTTTTATATGCAGGGTTTCAGAACTAGGAGTAAAGGTACCCGAATTGTCCTTGTTAGTTCCCCCTTGGGTTGCTAACCCTCAATCCTAGTCCATTACAGACTAAAGTGAATCGAGTTCAATTCGAGGGGATACATTTCTCTATGCCTGACACGGAGAATAAATTCTCACGAAGACAGAGAGCATATGAACCCCGAAAGTTACTTGCTAGGTCTGACACGGAGAATAAATTCTCACGAAGACGTTGCTTTCACTTTCACTTAAAAGGGACAACTCAATTATAGAGCTTTATGTTATGCAATGCAAGTGTTGTGTGTGAGGAGAAATGTTAAACTTTTGACATAAAAATAAATACTGAAATAAAATACTTGCAAATAAAACATATAAATATTATAAAAATAATAAATAAAAAAAAAAAATTTGAAAAGAAAGAATTAAAAATTAAATATATAAATTTTTAATTTTTAACTAATAGAGACAATTTATAATTAATTTTTAAAAGTTTGACCAGTCCCCAGCGGAGTCGCCAAGCTGTCGTAACCGGTTTTCGTCCGGGCACGAAATATTAAAATTTGGCGGGGAAATTAATATTAATAAATAATTTTGAAAATAATTTGTGAGTCGCCATCGGCCTTTTTGGATCAGGTAGGTCGAATACCTAAAATTATTTTTTTAAAAGAGTTTTAAGAAAACATCAATTAAAAAATTGAACTGATCTGCGTTTATAACCAAAAATTCATTCTTTTTAATAATAAAAAGGGATTCGTGGTCGGTTACAATTAGGGAAGGATTAGCACCCCTACAACGCCCAAAATTGGTACTTTTTAATTATAAATTGTCTCTATTATTAAAAATTTAAAAATTCAAAAATATATTTAATTTATAATCTTATAATTTCAAAATTGTAAAAAAAATATTTATTTAAAAATATCCGAAAAGAACTTCTAGGTGCCTTAAGACAGCTCTTTTCTTTGATATTGATAAATATTAATTTAAATAATATTGTTTAATTTTAAAACATCAGAATAGGACATCCAGATGTATTAAGACTGTCCTTTTCTTCGATATTAAAAATAAATATTTAAAAGTTAATATTTATTATATATTTATGAATATATATCAAAATATTTAACAATATAATAAATAATAATTCTATTAAACAATATATTTAAAAACAATAAAATAAATAAAGACATATAAAATTAATAACTAAATTATAAAATAAAACTAATTACTAATTACTAATTAATTGAAATTATAGGGTTTAAATATATTTTTTTTATTTAATAATTTAATGACCAAATAAACTTATCTAAAATTCAAATTTATAATAAAATAAATTAAAAGTATGAACTAGGGACTAAAAATTATTTATTAAAATTAAGGGATTAAATCTGTCATTTATCCTAAATATATTATTTTAATAAAAAGGACTAAAATGAATAAAATTAAAATTCAAAGACTAAATTAAAAATATTATAAATTCAGTTTAGTGACCAAAATGTAAAGTTTACAAATATGAAGGACTGCGGAAGGGATTTAACTATTTTGTAATTACGCGCATAGTCCTTCCCGAAACGACGTCGTTCGGGAAGGACTATATAAGTCCAAATCGGCTGGCCCTTCGGGCCAGCCATTTCATTTTTTCTTTCTTTTTTTTTTCTTTCTCTCAAACAGAGAGAAGAACTCTCTGTCTTCTCTCTAAACTGAGAGAAGTTCAGTCGGCCGGCAGCCGTTAGCCGGCGTTCATCCGCCGTCAACCACCGCCGCCGGCCACCGTCTTCGGTGGCCGGAAAATTTTTTTTTTATATCTAAATGTAGATCGGACCGTCCTAATGACGGTCCCGATACTTTTTTCCGTTAAATGACTCCCAATCGGAGCAGATCTACAAATATACCTTCGGTTTTTTCGGTTCTCCGGCGATGTTCAGCGTTTCCGGCGACGGTCAAGGTTTCCTTGGTAAGCTTCTCCCCTCTCTTCTTCTTTTTTGTTTTTGCTCTGTTGGGATCGTTGGTAGTTTTATATCTCTCTATTTTCCTTTTTTTTTTTTTTTGGTTCAGTCTCTGTCTCTTCTTGCTGTCTCTCCCTTCTTTTTTTTTTTTTTTTTTTTTTTTTCAGGTGGGTGGTGGCTTTTATAGCCACCACCGGTGTTCGTCTCGGACCGGTCCGAAGAGGGGGCTTCGGTGAGTCACCGGACTACCAGTGGTGACTCACCCCGTAGCCTTGGCGTGGACGGCCGGTGTTCTAGCTTCTGGAGTCTTCGGCTGGGACGTGGCAGCGGCGGAGGCGGTGAGGGCTTCTGGAAGCAGCAGCAGCGGCGGCCGCGTGGCCCTAGGGTATCAAACCCTAGGGTTCCTCTCTGGAGCCATGTGGACCGTTGGATCGTGCCAGATCCAACGGTTGTGATGAGGCGGCTGAGGATGATTAGGGTTAGGAAACCCTAACTGGAAACCCAAATATTTAGGGTTTCCGGTTGGATTTGGACCGGTTTCAATTGGTTTGTAACTGAGCCGGTTTAATTGTAATTGGTTTGTATTTAATATATTTAATAATAATAAAAATAATAATAATAATAATAATAATAATAAAAATAATAATGATAATAATATTAATAATGATAAGAATAATATTAATAATAATATTAATAAAATGGATAAAAAAATAGTATCTTCATTTCCCATAAAATAACATTCCGCAACTCAGGATCATTTGGCACACAATAATATCATTAGAAGGACAATACATTATCCTCATCAAAGGTGTACTCAGAATCAAAACTCTACTCAACTTGTTTTGCAAAAAGAAATAAAGTTATATCGAGAGGTTGCTTTAACTTAATCTCAGTCACCAAAGTAGGCTTAACTTTGTGTGTAGCCAACAAAGAACCATCAACATATAAGTTCATACTAACGAACACAACTCTCAAATCCATAGTCTCTATGACTCAGAGCATTAGCAATCAAATTAGCTTTCTTAGGTTATTACTCAATCTTAAAATCATAATATTTCAGGAACTCCAACCAGCGATGCAGTCTTAAATTGAGATCCTTTCAAGTCAACAATTACTTTAGAATTTTGTGATCGACATAGATATAACACTTTTCACTATACAAGTAGTGCCTTCAGATTTTTAGCTCAAAGACTACTTATGTGATTTCAAATGACGAGACGCATCACTATAAAATGTATAATCTTGAGAATCACTATAAACTGTATAATATTTTTCAGCTCTGATTGGATCAAAATAGAAGCTTGAGTCAAAACTGATTTCAACTACTCAAAACTCGATTGTTGAACTTCCCTCTAGACAAAAGGAACATTCTTCCTCAGAAGTTTCATCAAAGGAGCTACAATCATATAAATCCCTCTACAAACCTTCGATAGTAATCAACCAAACCTAGAAAACTAAATACCTCAACCATATTCATAGGTTGCTTCTAGTTCATAATGACCTCAATCTTTTTCGGATCAACATAAATATCCTTAGCAGAAATAATATGTCCAAAAAATATTACCCCGTTAAGCCAAAATTTGTACTTCCTGAACTTTACATAAAGTTGTTTTTCCTTTAAGGTCTGCAAAACAACTCTCAAATACTCACTGTGCTCAACCTCAGACTTCAAGTAAATTAGGTTATCATTGATAAAAAATGATGAATTGATCCAAATATGGTTGGAATATTTGGTTCATCATATCCATGAAAGTAGTAGGGGCATTAGTTATCCCAAATGTCATAACTAAGAACTTGACTTGTCAAGTTTGAAAATTCGTCTTCGAAAAATAATAATATTTTACATTAACCTAATAATAGCTAGTTGGAGATCGATTTTAGAGAAAATAATTACACCTTAGAATTGATCAAACAAATCACCAATACGCTATAACGGGTCTATGTTTTTAATTGTTAGCCTATTTAGCTTTCGATAATCGATGCACAAGTGTAACATACCATCATTCTTCATAAGAAAGAGCATGAGAAATCCCCATAAAGAGGTGTTTGGCTGAATAAAACCTCGATCCAACAACTCCTACAATTTGATCTCCATCTCTCTCAATTCCTTAGGTGCCATGCAATAATGTGCCACGGATACCAGTGCAGTACCCAGATACAATTCAATTTCAAACTCTACCAACCTCTCGGGTGGTACATCGGGCAACTCTTCTGGAAAGACATCTAAAAATTCCCTTATAGTACAAATATTCTCAATTTCAAACATAAATCACTTTCTTAAATCCAAAATATAAGTGAGGCACATTACGACACCCTTCCGAATTATTTTCTTAGGTACCAAGGCTAATATCACATTAGACAGATAACCTTATAGCTCACCGATCAGAACAACCTCCTTATCATTAGACAAGTTCAAAATCACTCTCTTACGTTCATTTCAAGTTAACCCGATGCTCTTTCAACCAAGCAATACCAATAATAAGATCGAACTCATCTAAGAGTTCTATAGGGTTTATCGAAAAAGTTTATTCATAGAGCTTAAGAGGACAATTTCGCTAGATTTTGTCAACCACTATAGATTGACCAATAGAAGGTTGAACAATAACGAGACAGGTAGTTGACTCAACTGAATTTTAAGATTATGGGCAACATAACTCGCATTGTAAAAATATGTAGACACACAATCAAGCAAAACAAAATGATGAATAAAATGAACGATAAAATTAATTGTAATGGCGTATGGATCATCATGATCCTCATGACGTCTCATGGCATAAACAAGAGCAGGCTACCTAGGCTCTAACCTTACCTAACAGAGCCTCTACCATAGGCAAATTGCCCCTACTCAAAAAATTCGGTGCAAACCAAATAAGATGGTCGGCTCTGATTGCTACCATTCGGTGTCTGAGATGATCCTTAAGAATGAGCAGGAGTTTAATATGTCAGAGCAGGCTATAAACAATCCCTCAGAAAATGCTCAGTAAAACCGCACCTGAAACACACATCTAACTTCCTACGACACTCTTCATCATGTTGCATATTATAGAATGGATAAATAGGAACAACCTATTGTATATAAGAAACACCATTATTCTCTGACCTACTAAAAGAGTCAACATGTCTACATCTTGAATCAAACCTCAAAGTATCATCCTTCAGACACTTTCTAAGACGAGCAAAAGAACCAAAAGGACCCTTAGAACTTGATTACTTCCTTTTACGATTATGTTGTTCTCTACTAAGATCTTTCATCTCCTCGGTAGTCTTAGCTCTCCTGCTTCTTAGTATCATATCAATTAATTTATTTATTCTCTTTAAAGACCATGTATTAGCCCATGTATACTTTTGAGAACTTAAGGTATGTGAGTATATTGAGGTTGTGCACAATTATACTGTCACCACAGCTCGTATAAATGTCCCGAAAGACCAGTCCATAGATTCTGAAGAACCTAGGTAATCAGTCCATATGTCCCGAAGAACATAGGTAAACAGTCCATATGTCCCGAAGAACATAGGTAACCCTCGACTCTTGGCATGTCAACTATACCACTAGCTCTTATATCACATAACATGGGCATTATCATTTATAACAATTTACATATTTTATATAGGCATATAGTTCACTTACACGTAGAACATTTATATATAAGTCACATTCATATGTTTCCTCTTTTCTGTCACATACCACATGTATGTGTAAGCATATATCTCATATTACATGTAATCACGTAGATCGTTTCATATGGCTTATATCATTTCTCATTTGTTCATGTATGTATGTCATATCTTGTTAACATCTGTTCATATATGCAACACATATACATGTAACCATGTAAATCATGTCACATACAATAACATATACCCATTTCCATGTATTCATGCACACATAAGAATCACATAACATTTTAGAAGTTACTTCTTACCATAGTAACTCCGTCACTGACTCATCACAAGCCAATGTTTGACCAATAACATAAGTACAAATTAAATTGCACTCACCTATAATTCTTTGCCTTTCCCTCGATCAATCTTACTTGTCACTTGTTCCAGAACTCGTTTAGGCTTAATATCTATATAAACATAATTTCCGAGACGATTATCATAAGCCTAAACCTTATAACTTGATATTAATAACTCATGCTAATTTAATAAACCAAACTTTAACTTTTCCTTTAGCAGTCTACCGATGCACTAAGGGTGTATCGGTACACAATTTAGGTTCAAAATTCCCATTCATCGATGCACCCCTTAATGTATTGATGCACCTTCAAAATTTTGTCTTAGTGCATCGGTACCCATTCATAGTGTATCGATGCACCTGTCAATAATAAACTGGTTTCACTAAAAAATTCCACAACTTTTCATTAAAATTCCTCATATAAAACTCCTTTCATACCACTAAACTCACATACATACTTAAACTCATTTATATCCATTTATCTCATCTTTAACCTTAATATCATCTCCTCTTTATGAACTTCAAGAATCATACCCAATTTTTAGCATGTTCTAAATTCAGTTCTAACACTTAATACTTCTTTCTCACACCTATGACAAGTCAAATTTAGTTTCAAATTCAACTTATGAACTCTTTTCCAGAAATTTACTTAAAAACCCATTCTCTTTAATCTTTCATAACTCCTTTATCTTTTGATTTTAAGATAACTTAAGCTTTCCTTAAGCTTAATTATCATCTAATGATCAAAACCCAAACTTTAAATCAATAAATAATCAACTAATTAGAAAATTTACCTTTACAAGCTTGACTCCATTTCTCTCGTATGATGAAGAAGAAGAAGAAGATGATGATGAAAGAATTGTGTGGAATCAAAATAGATTCCACGTGTTTCCCTTATCTTATAAGGGAAAATAAAAATCTTTCATGTCAAATGACCATTTTGCCCTTTAATTCCTTGAATAATTACTAACAACTTTCAGGAAATATTTCCAAATAAATCATTAAACTATTAAACTATTATACTTTAATCACTAGATTCTGAAATTTTATAATTTAGTCACTAACTCGTAGTTTGGGATGTTACATATCTCCCCTCATTTTAAGAAAATTCGTCCTTGAATTTTCATTGCACACATTGATAAGAACATATCTTCTAATGTTCTTATGTTGTCTCATTTACTTAATCTTTCCTTCCTTTAGTTCTTCAACTATTTTTTCCCTTATTTATTCATCTACTGTCGCTTATCATATAAACAGTAACCAGAAACCTCATTTCATTTATGTATTTTCTCTCCTTTTATTATGCATTTTCCTTGACCTTTATTCTCATCACTCCATACCAGTAATCCATTTATTTCTTCATTAATCTCTAATTACCATATAACAATACCAAACTTTTATTCCATCATCATTTGAACAAAATACAACTTTAAATCTTCTTCAAATATGATTAAACATATACTTTACGAAATAAAACAATCTTTTCACATCACCTTGCATACTTTTCTTACTTCTATATAGAACTTATCATTTATACTTCCATATAACTTTTATCATATTTGATTATTTAAATTCAATCCTTTTTATTTCTTTTATCCACTTATCCTTTCATAATCAAATCTCCTGATTACATAATTGAACTATGTCTTTCACTCATGTTTTCCTATTCCTTTCGTATCACTTTTACTTATCGTTGATGACCTCTTTTTATTCCTTCTTTATAACCTCTATAATCTATATGAATTACCCAAAATCTTGTTCTTATACAATATCTTTATTCTATCTACTACTACCTTTAATTTCATTTGAATACACAAATCCAAATCCACATCATACTTTGATTAACTTAGCCTTATATCCTTTTCACATATTACAATCATATCTCCTTACTACTACAACTAATCCATAGCAACTATTCAATCTAGGGAACAAGCCCTTAATCAACCAATCATATACATCATTTCCAATTGAAATTATCCCCACAATAGTTTACTTAACTTATCAAATTCACGTTCGTTCTCATACATCATAAGATTTCCATCATTCAGATTCAATCATTCCATTTACCTTTATCTTATAAACTGATCACTGATGTACATATTCTTAAACTCTTACAAAACAATATTCTCCATCACTTGATCTTTTAATATTCTCTAATCCGTCTGAACTGATTAGCTTTATTTTTTTTCAATTTACAATTGACATTTGTATACTAATTATATAATTGATTCATTTCCAAATTGATTCATTTCCAACCTTAATTAAATTTCCTCAAATAGTAATTTCATCAACTTAGCAGGAAATTCAATTTTATGAATTCCAATGGGACACTCTCAACATATCTTATTTACCCGAACAATGTTCCCTAATAAAGTTGTCACTAATATATCACTATAAATAACTTCTAATTGAATTCTCAATTCTTTAACCAATTTACTACTAATATATGAATATGCAAGCCCAAATCAATCAATATCATAACGTATTTATTACACAATAGAAAAATACATGCTATTATCTCGGGATCATCAAAATCTTTATTGGTATTAATATTATACATTCAAGCAGTGGAGCGTATTTCCTGTTGAGTAGAGGATTCAGGTTGGCTTCTGCATCTTTCTCTGTGAGACATCGAAGCAAATCGCTCCGACTGTACTGGTTCTCCTGTCCCCAATGGACAATCTCTCACAAAATGTCTCATTTTACCACGTCGGAAACAAACTCCGGATTCTACTCTACATATCCCACCATGATATTTTCCACAAGTCTGACAGTGTCTCTGCTGTGATATGCCCTTACCATACCCTACTGATTGGGTCTGTCTAACTCTTATCTGATTTGATTCTCTAATAGATGATACTACCGATCCAGACTTTGCCTGAGACTGAAAACCAGAATCTCTACCTCTTTTGGGTGGTGCAGAACTCGATGAAGCCCCTGGTTTTTTTTAAATTATTGGGTTCTTTGATCCCCAAACCTTTTATTCCGAGATCTCTCTAGAGCTTTAGCACGATTTACTATTTCTTGAAACGAGGACAAGTTCAACACTATCAATATTTCTTTCAACCTTGGGTGCAAGCCCTCTATAAATCATTCACATGCATCATTGTCTGTTGAAATCAACTCAGTCGTAAAGCGACTTAACTTATTAAACTCATACTCGTACTCGTACATAGTACGATTCATTTATTTCAGATTCAAGAATTCTTGCTTCATTTGCCTGATAAACTTGTCTCTTATATACTTGTGCTTAAACTCTTCTAAGAATAAGGACCATGTCACTTGGTCACTTATCATTCTCAGAGTAACATTCGTCCACCAGATTCTCGCTTGCCTGCGAAGCAAGGAGACGACTCCCTCTAATTTCTCCACATCGGAATAGTGGAGTCCTTCTAACATGATCTTTACATCATTAAGCCAAAGGTCCGCAGTAACAGGACCTTCCCCAGCTTCACCTTTGAACTCTGGAGCTCCTAATCCCTTCAACTCCTTTGCAATATTCATTCTCGGAGTTGAAGTAGTAGGAGGTTGGAAAATTGTCAGGACAGTGTCTAACGTCCTAAAGAAAATATCTTGATCACGTACAAGCACTCTAGAAGGTGTCTGTTCTTCACCTTTCCTGGTCAGAGCAAGTGAATTACTATTTTCAGCGGGCTGATCATCTCCCGCTTCACTTCGAGAGGTATCATGTCTGGACATTTAAAAAAAATAAAACCATATAACTCTATTAGCAAAACAACATATTTGTTACTTTTATCATATCAGAAGTTTTCACATTTATGTTGGCATGTACACCTATAAAGACACTTTAGACTTCGTTTTTAGCCTAGAATCGGCTAAACCGTAGCTCTGATACCATTAAATGTAACACCCCAACCCGTACCAGATCCGGATACGAGTCCGAGATGTCACATTGACTTTTTGAAATAATATTCTTACAAAATAACAAAATATTTGAACTCATATTAAGAAAATACAATAATATACTATTAAATTATGTTTCATTATAAAAATTTAAGGCAAAATGTATTTATGAACAGTACCATACAATATGAACAATATCGTGAACAGTAACATGAATAGTGATATAGTGTACCAATGCACAAAAATATCGAATATAAATTGTGCATCGATGCACTGCTACAGTACTGCTATAGTAAATACATAAAACTCATTAAAATTTAATCTTCCATTGCTATATAGTTACCATTTACATAAATACGTTTAAAACGTTACAAAACTCGATCAGAGCACACATACTTAATTTAAAGACTTTGTTTACATGCCAACCTATTTATCACATAATAATACATATTGTGTAATTTACTTTTGATCTGATCTTTGAGCAGAGATATGTTGTTACTTTGAACTTAGCTTTTATCCTCATGCTTCTTAGTACCTACGTGTAAATCACTTACATGCTAAGTCATAGACTTAGTGAGGAAGAAACATAATAATGATGTATTTCTCATAAATATAAACATGCAATCTATGAATTTAATCATATCACATATGATTCAGTATACATAATAACATATGATAATGCAAACACTTTTAATACCTTTTTATCATATAAGTATATACTGAACATTTCTATACATACCATGGAATACATATATCATTTCACAACAGATCACACATAGTATCATATCAATTAATTTATTTATTCTCTTTAAAGACCATGTATTAGCCCATGTATACTTTTTGAGAACTTAAGGTATATGAGTACATTGAGGTTGTGCACAATTATGTTGTCACCACAGCTCGTATAAATGTCCCGAATGACCAGTCCATAGATTTTGAAGAACCTAGTTAATCAGTCCATATGTCCGGAAAAACATAGGTAAACAATCCATATGTCCCGAAGAACATAGGTAACCCTCGACTCTTGGCATGCCAACTGTACCACTAACTCTCATATCACATAACATGGGTATTATCATTTATAACAATTTATATATTCATTGAGGTAGTGGAGCAGAATGTTGAAGACGCGTCAGAATAGCGTCTAACGTTCTGAAGAACGTATCTTGATCTTGCACAAGCACTCCTTGAGATGCCTGTTCTTCACCTTGCCTGGCCAGGGCAGGTGAATTACTGCTTTCAGCATGTCTATCTTCTCCCTCTTCACTTCGGGAGCTATTATGTCCGGACATCTAATAAGAATAAACACATTGTTCTATTAGCAAAACAACATACTCATACTATACCAGATCAGAAGTTCTCACTATTTGTTGGCATGTATTCCATTTAAAGACTCTATAGACTTTGGTTTATGCCTTGAATCGGCTAAACCATAGCTCTGATACCATTAAATGTAACACCCCAACCCGTATACCAACCCGGATACGAGTCAGAGATATTACATTGACTTTTAAAACACCACACATTACAAATAATAGTAAAATACTTGAACTTATATTACGAAAATACAATAATATACATATGGTACTATAAGTTTACTAAAATATTCAGAGCATACACAACTTAACTTTTTAATTACATGCCAACATCCATTTTCTTAACAAAATGACCTACTGATTAAGTTGCTTCTGATATGATGGTTACAGGAGTGATGCTGTCAAGCTGCTTAACCTGTCTCGTCTACTTTCTCGGATCCTACGTGTGAAACACTCACACGCTAAGTCATCGACTTAGTGAGGCAATGTAATAATAATAACAAGGCAATGTAATGAAAATGTCATAATGATATGAAATGAGATGAAAGCTTATACTTAATCAAGGTAGTTTACCTCACCATTATCCTTACCTGTAAGCATATTACTTTAACATTCATGAATTTGTATTAATGAGTTTATTGGCCCATGATATCATATTGAGAACCTAAGGTATCTGAGTATTGTGAGGTTGTGCACTATGCTGTCACCACAGCTCGTATAAATGCACCGAAGTGCCGCGTAGAATTGCACTATAGTGCCATATAATAATGTCCATAAGGACCACATAGAATTCCTTAAGAATCATATACATATGCTAGGGATCAAGTATGTGTCTCACCAGACTTCACACATGTTCCAAAAATATATATATCCCGAAGGACCGCGTAGAATTTTGTCCCGAAGGACCGCGTAGACCCTCTACCCTTGGCATGCCAACTATACCTATAGTTCTCATCTACATAACATGGGCTTTTACATTTCACGTAGTCTATATCGCGTAGACATGTAAATTCTTACCTTTTCACATAGCTTATAACTTTTCCCGCATATTCATATCATATAATGCATTTTATATGAATTCATGTCATGTCTCATAATACAGAATATGCTCATGTACCAAGATATAAAATCTAGACTTATCACAAGTCTAGAATTGAGTATATTTCTATAATTATGCTATGCATATGCACTCACCTATATTTCTTTGCCTTTTCCTCCATCGATCCTACTTGTAGATTGTTCCAGAACTCGTGTAGGCTCAGTATCTACATAAACATAATTTTCAAGATGATTATCAGATGTCTATGTCTTGAAATTAATCTTTAATAGCCTACCAATTTAAGGAATTAATAGTTTAGTCTTTCTTCTTTTTCTTCTTCTTTTTTTTTATATGGGGGAATCGGTTCCCCCCTGGGGGTATCGATTCCCCTCTAGCATTCTGGAAATTCATATTCGTTGAGGGGGTATCAATTCCCCTTGAATGGGTACCGATTCCCCTAGCCCAGAAATCCTATTTTGAGCTCGAAAATCATCTCATTTCAGCTCAAACATTCATATTTCACTCCCTTTAATACTCTTAACTTTCATACACTTACTTAAACTAATTATTATCCATTCAATACCTCTAAAACTAAAAAAACTAATCATCCATATAGAATTTAAGAATCTTACTCAAATTCCAACTTGTTTTAATTTTAATTCTATCACCTCATACTTCTTAATTAGCTTGATGACAAGTCAAATCCAGCTTCTAATTCTTATTATGACCTTTAATCTAAGATTTTATTCAATGGCTCCCAACCTTTAATCTCTCTTAACTTACAATTCTTTGAGTTCTAGGATCCTTGTTTCTCTCCATCATATTTCCTAAATCTTCATTAACCAAACCCATGCTTAACTCATAAGAATTAATCCAAAAGAAGACAACTCACCTTTGCTTGCAAGCTTCACGGTTGGAGAAGAAGAAGAGAATTGTCTGGAACCTTGTTTATCTCAAATGCTTCCCACGTGATTTATAAAATCACCTTAAGGAATATTTAATTATTTCACTTACTAAATTACTCTTTTGCCCTCTTAATTTTCCTTCTTTATAATTCAATCCTACACCAAATAACTCAAATAAGTCATTGAACTCTTTCATCATTTTACTTAAATCACCAAATGTTGAAACTTTGCAAATTAATCACTAACCCGACATGGAGGATGTTACAAATCTCCCTCCCTTAAGAAAATTCGTCCTTGAATTTTCAATAAGAAAAGAGATGGGGATACTGATTCCTCATATCATCCTCACGCTCCCATGTTGCTTCCTCTACTTTGTGATTCTTCCATAAAACTTTAACTAATGGAATAGTCTTGTTCCTCAATTGCTTAACCTCATGAGCTAAAATTTGAATCGATTCTTCCTCATAAGTCATATCCGGTTGTACCTCGATCTCTTCTGGATTTACGATATGGGAGGGATCCGATCGATATCTTCGAAGCATTGAGACATGGAATACATTGTGAATCTTTTCCATTTCTGGTGGTAAAGTCAATTGGTATGCTACGGGTCCCACCCTTTTTACAATCTCATATGGTCCAATAAACCGGGGACTTAACTTTCCTTTCCGACCAAACCTCAACACATTCTTCCATGGAGATACCTTTAAAAACACTTTATCCCCAACTTCAAATTCAATCTCCTTTCTTTTAAGATCAGAATAGGACTTTTGCCGATCAGAGGCCACTTTGAGGTTATACTGAATTTCTCAAACTTTCTGTTCTACATCTTGAATTAAATCCGGACCAAGAACACTTCGGTCTTTGAGTTCATACCAATTTAATAGAGTACGACATTTTCTTTCATATAATGCTTCATATGGGGCCATATTTATACTAGACTAATAACTATTGTTGTAAGCGAACTCTGCCAGCGGTAAATACTTTTCCCATGATCCTTTAAATTCCATTACGCATGCTCTCAACATATCTTCCAATATCTTAATAGTTCTCTCTGATTGCCCATCAGTCTGAGGATGAAAAGCCGTACTAAAGTTTAAACGAGTCCCCAACGCTCCATGCAAAGATTTCCAGAATCTAGAAGTGAATCGAGGGTCTCGATCAGAGACTATGGAAACATGTACTCCATGCAATCTAATAACTTCTCTAATATACAGCTCTGCATACTTTTCCATAGAGAAATCTGTTCTAACCGGAAGGAAATGCGCTGACTTAGTTAATCGATCAACAATTACCCAGATTGATTCTCTTTTGTTCAGAGTCAAGGGTAACCCTGAAACAAAATCCATCGTAACATTTTCCCATTTCCATTGAGGAATGAAAAGAGGTTGCAATAATCCTGATGGAACTTGATGCTCGGCTTTGACTTGTTGACATATCAAACACTTAGACACAAATTCGGTGATGCTTCGTTTTATCCCTGACCACCAAAATCGATCCTTCAAATCCATATACATCTTGGTTCCACCCGGGTGCATCGTTAACGGACTGCAATGAGCCTCTGATAATATTTCTTTCTTCAAGTCGTCATTGTCGGGTATTACAATTCTTCCTTTACAATATAGATTTCCATCTGACTTAATCTCAAAGTCTTTAATCTCTTTGTTCTTTACTTGTTCAATTGTTTTCAAACACACTTCATCTTTACTTTGCAATTCTCCTATTCGTTCCAACCATGTTGGTTTAAGGGTTAATTCTGCACAAAGACCACCGTCTCCCGATAAAGATAATCTTGTATCTATAGCTCGTAAAGCTGCAAACGTCTTTCTACTCAAAGCATCTGCTACCACATTAGCCTTTCCGGGATGATAGTCAATTATCACATCATAATCCTTTAAGAACTCTACCCATCTACGTTGCCTCAAATTCAATTCTTTTTGAGTCATCAGGTACTTCAGGCTCTTATGATCCGTATATAAATAACAACGCTCCCCATAAAGATAATGACGCCAAATCCTGAGAGCGAATACTACAGCAGCCATTTCTAAATCATGAGTGGGGTAATTCCTTTCATGTGGTTTCAACTGTCTCGATGCATACACTACCACCTTTCCTTCTTGCATTAATACACACCCCAACCCGTTATGGGATGCGTCACTGTATACTACAAAATACTTGCCAGATTCCGGTTGAACCAATATCGGAGTTTCCATCAGAATTCTCTTTAAAACTTCGGAACTTTCTTGACATTCAGAAGTCCAAACAAATGGTACGTTCTTTCTCATTAACTTTGTTAGAGGCAGCACAATCATCGAACAATTCTTAACGAATCTTCGATAGTAACCGGCAAGTCCAAGAAAACTCCGAACTTCAGACACATTCTTAGGAACTTCCCAATCCATTATAGCTTTAACCTTCTGAGGGTCTACTCTAATCCCAACTACCGAGATCACATGCCCCAAGAAAATTACTTCGTTTAGCCAAAATTCACATTTGGACAATTTCGCATAGAGATTTTTATCCCTGAGAATTTGCAAAACTAGCCTCAGATGTGCGCTGTGCTCTTCAATGGACTTCGAGTAAACTAGTATGTCATCAATAAAGACAACAACAAACTGGTCTAGATAGAGCTGAAAAATCCTGTTCATGAGATCCATGAAAGCAGCAGGTGCATTCGTTACTCCGAATGGCATTACGATAAATTCATAATGACCATATCTCGTTCTGAAAGCCGTCTTCGGAATATCTTTCTCCTGGATCTTCAATTGATGATAACCCGAACGTAGATCGATATTCGAAAATATCGAAGCTCCTTTTAGTTGATCAAACAAGTCATCAATGCGCGGAAGGGGATACTTGTTCTTGATGGTCACCTTATTAAGCTGTCGATAATCAATACAGAGACGCATTGATCCATCTTCTTCTTAACAAATAACACGGAGCTCCCCAAGGTGACACACTTGGTCGAATAAATCCTTTTTCTAACAACTCTTGCAATTGATTCTTTAACTCTTGCAATTCTTTCGGAACTATCCGATAAGGTGCCATTGCAATTGGAGCGGTTCCTGGCATTACTTCAATTTGAAATTCTACCTCTCTATCCGGAGGTAATCCTGGCAACTCAGCCGGGAAAACTTCAGGGAATTCTTGAACAATTGGAATCTCCTTTAGCCCTTTCTCTATAGCTCTTAAATTTATTACATTTGCAAGAAATCCTTGACATCCCTGTAGCAATAGCTTCTTAGCTGACATTACTGACATTACATTTGCTAAGGGATTAAACTTTTCACTGCTCACACTTATCTCTGTTCCTCCTGGACTTTTCAGGATTACCTTTTTCAATCTGCAATTAACATCTCCATAATAACGGAACAACCAATCCATTCCCAGAATCACTTCAAACTCGTCAAAGGGTAATTCCATCAGATTAGCAGGGAATTCAATTCCCTGAACCTTTATGGGACACCCCTTACAGACTTTATTCACCCGGGCACTATGGCCTAACGGAGTTGTTACTATAATCTCATTACTCATAGCTTTTAAGGGAATCCTCAACTCCTTTACTAACTTACTTGTAATATAAGAATAATTAGAACCCGGATCAATCAGTACCAATACTAATTTATCATACAATTGAAAAGTACCTGCTATAATATCAGGGTCATCACGGTCTTCACTTGTCTTTAGATTGTACACCTGTGCGGTTGATCGAACTTCAGGTTGAGCAGAGAATTCAGACGGGTTCCTTCCTCTACCTCTTCCTCGTCCTCTTTGTGAGGTAGAACCAACTCTTCCAGATGGTGCAGGCTCACCAACAATCAATGGACAATCCCGGATAAAATGTATGGCATCTCCGCATCGAAAACAAGTCCCAGCAGCCATCCGACAAGCCCCATAATGGTTTTTCCCACAGTGCTGCACTGTCTCACTTGACTCGGAGTAGATCTCCCAGTACCAGATTCCACTGACTGCGTCTGTCTAGGTCTTGCCTGACTTGCTCCCCTAGCAGACGATGTAACTGATTCTGATCTAGCTTGTGATCGAAATCCCGAGTCTCTTCCCCTTTTTGATGGTACTGAGCTAGAAGAAGCACTCGTTCTCTTTGATGTTTGAACTCTAAAATCCCTAAATCTCTCATTCTGAGCTCTTTCAAGAGCCTTGGCGCGATTGATCACCTCTTGGAACGAGGACAAATTCAACACTATCAACATCTCTTTCAATCTAGGGCGTAAGCCCTCCACGAACCATTCACAAGCCTCTTTTTCGGTAGGCACAAGCTCGGATGCAAACCTACTCAGCTTGTTGAACTCACATTCATACTCATATACAGAGCGGTTCATTTGTTTCAAATTCAAAAACTCCTGCTTCATTTGCCGAATGAACTGTTCTCTTATGTACTTGTTTTTGAATTCATCTAAGAACAAAGACCAAGTCAACTGGTCACTGGGCATCCTTATAGTGACATTCGTCCACCATATCCTCGCCTGACCCCTCAATAAAGATACAACTCCATCTAACTTCTCCACTTCAGAACAGTGGAGACCATCTAACATGATTTTCAAATCATTCAACCAAAGATCCGCTGACACTGGACCTTCCTCAACTTCTCCCTTAAATTCAGGAGCTCCTAAGCCTCTCAACTCTTTTGCTATATTTATTCTTTGAGGTAGTGGAGCAGAAGGTTGAAGACGCGTCAGAATAGCGTCTAACGTTCTGAAGAACGTATCTTGATCTTGCACAAGCACTCCTTGAGATGCCTGTTCTTCACCTTGCCTGGCCAGGGCAGGTGAATTACTGCTTTCAGCATGTCTATCTTCTCCCTCTTCACTTCGGGAGCTATTATGTCCGGACATCTAATAAGAATAAACACATTGTTCTATTAGCAAAACAACATACTCATACTATACCAGATCAGAAGTTCTCACTATTTGTTGGCATGTATTCCATTTAAAGACTCTATAGACTTTGGTTTATGCCTAGAATCGGCTAAACCATAGCTCTGATACCATTAAATGTAACACCCCCAACCCGTATACCAACCCGGATACGAGTCAGAGATATTACATTGACTTTTAAAACACCACACATTACAAATAATAGTAAAATACTTGAACTTATATTACGAAAATACAATAATATACATATGGTACTATAAGTTTACTAAAATATTCAGAGCATACACAACTTAACTTTTTAATTACATGCCAACATCCATTTTCTTAACAAAATGACCTACTGATTAAGTTGCTTCTGATATGATGGTTACAGGAGTGATGCTGTCAAGCTGCTTAACCTGTCTCGTCTACTTTCTCGGATCCTACGTGTGAAAACACTCACACGCTAAGTCATCGACTTAGTGAGGCAATGTAATAATAATAACAAGGCAATGTAATGAAAATGTCATAATGATATGAAATGAGATGAAAGCTTATACTTAATCAAGGTAGTTTACCTCACCATTATCCTTACCTGTAAGCATATTACTTTAACATTCATGAATTTGTATTAATGAGTTTATTGGCCCATGATATCATATTGAGAACCTAAGGTATATGAGTATTGTGAGGTTGTGCACTATGCTGTCACCACAGCTCGTATAAATGCACCGAAGTTCCGCGTAGAATTGCACTATAGTGCCATATAATAATGTCCATAAGGACCACATAGAATTCCTTAAGAATCATATACATATGCTAGGGATCAAGTATGTGTCTCACCAGACTTCACACATGTTCCAAAGAATATATATATATCCCGAAGGACCGCGTAGAATTTTGTCCCGAAAGACCGCGTAGACCCTCTACCCTTGGCATGCCAACTATACCTATAGTTCTCATCTACATAACATGGGCTTTTACATTTCACGTAGTCTATATCGCGTAGACATGTAAATTCTTACCTTTTCACATAGCTCATAACTTTTCCCGCATATTCATGTCATATAATGCATTTTATATGAATTCATGTCATGTCTCATAATACAGAATATGCTCATGTACCAAGATATAAAATCTAGACTTATCACAAGTCTAGAATTGAGTATATTTCTATAATTATGCTATGCATATGCACTCACCTATATTTCTTTGCCTTTTCCTCCATCGATCCTACTTGTAGATTGTTCCAGAACTCGTGTAGGCTCAGTATCTACATAAACATAATTTTCAAGATGATTATCAGATGTCTATGTCTTGAAATTAATCTTTAATAGCCTACCAATTTAAGGAATTAATAGTTTAGTCTTTCTTCTTTTCTTTTTTTTTTATATGGAGGAATCGGTTCCCCCCTGGGGGTATCGATTCCCCTCTAGCATTCTGGAAATTCATATTCGTTGAGGGGGTATCGATTCCCCCTTGAATGGTTACCAATTCCCCTAGCCCAGAAATCCTATTTTGAGCTCGAAAATCATCTCATTTCAGCTCAAACATTCATATTTCACTCCCTTTAATACTCTTAACTTTCATACACTTACTTAAACTAATTATTATCCATTCAATAGCTCTAAAACTAAAAAAACTAATCATCCATATAGAATTTAAGAATCTTACTCAAATTCCAACTTGTTCTAATTTTAATTCTATCACCTCATACTTCTTAATTAGCTTGATGACAAGTCAAATCCAGCTTCTAATTCTTATTATGACCTTTAATCTAAGATTTCATTCAATGGCTCCCAACCTTTAATCTCCCTTAACTTACAATTCTTTGAGTTCTAGGATCCTTGTTTCTCTCCATCATATTTCCTAAATCTTCATTAACCAAACCCATGCTTAACTCATAAGAATTAATCCAAAAGAAGACAGCTCACCTTTGCTTGCAAGCTTCACGGTTGAAGAAGAAGAAGAAAAATGTCTGGAACCTTGTTTATCTCAAATGCTTCCCACGTGATTTATAAAATCACCTTAAGAAATATTTAATTATTTCACTTACTAAATTACTCTTTTGCCCTCTTAATTTTCCTTCTTTATAATTCAATCCTACACCAAATAACTCAAATAGGTCATTAAACTCTTCCATCATTTTACTTAAATCACCAAATGTTGAAACTTTGCAAATTAATCACTAACCCGGCATGGAGGATGTTACATTAATAACTCAGGCTAATTTAATAAACCAAACTTTAACTTTCCTTTAGGAGTCTACCGATGCACTATGGTGTATCGGTACACAATTTAGGTTTGAAATTCTCATGCATCGATGCACCTTCAAAAATTTTTCTTAGTGCATCAGTACCCATTCATAGTGTATCGATGCACTTGCCAATAATAAATTGGTTTCACCCGAAAATTCCACAAATTTTCATTAAATATCCTCATATAAAACTCCTTTCATACCACTAAACTCACATACACATGCTTAAACTCATTTATATCCATTTATCTCATCTTTAACCTTGATATCCTCTTCTCTTTATGAACTTCAATAATCATTCCCAATTTTTAACATGTTCTAAATTCAATTATAACACTTAATATTTCTTACTCACACCTATGACAAGTCAAATTTAGTTTCAAATTCAACTTATGAACTCTTTTCCAGAAATTCACTTAAAAACCCATTCTCTTTAATCTTTCATAACTCATTTATCTTTTGATTTTAAGATAACTTAAGCTTTCCTTAAGCTTAGTTATCATCTAATGATCAAAACCCAAACTTTAAATCAACAAATAATCAACTAATTAGAAAATTTACCTTTGCAAGATTGGCTCCCTTTCTCTCGTATGAAGAAGAAGAAGAATAAGATGAAAGAATTGTGTGGAATCAAAATGGATTCCACGTGTTTCCCTTATCTTATAAGGGAAAATAAAATCTTTCATGTCAAATGACCATTTTTCCCTTTAATTCCTTTAATAATTACTAAAAACTTTCCAGAAATATTTCTAAATAAATCATTGAACTATTCAAGTATTCTACTTTAATCACAAGATTCTAAAATTTTACAATTTAGTCACTAACTCGTAGTTTGGGATGTTACAATATTTTAGTAACGAAGCGACTGCATGATGTAACCCTCCAGACCCGGTCTGTAAGTTAGACCCAAGCCTAAGTGGTCACATATCCCATTGAGAGTTTTTTTTTTCTTAAAATACATTAGATATAATATAGAACAAAATATTGATAATACAAATATATCCAAAACGATAGTAAATACATGTCACCAAACATAACTGAAAAACATATAGAGATATACGTTCATACAAAATAAGTAGTTGATCTCCCCTGATGCCAAATCTGCTAGCTTACTGTCTGCTGTTATCTGAAAAAGGGTAAAAACTACAGAATGGTCTAAAAAGCCCAGTGTGCTCCATAAAGTATATAAAAAAACATACATAAAAACTTTCAATAAGATCGGTTTATGCAACATGTTTTTTTAAACATGACCACTACCCCCATCCGTTCACATCATAAATGTGTAGGTTCCCCAGAACCATACACCCAACCGCACATGCCATTTAGACACCGAGCACAAAGCCGAGGAGTCTGCAGATAATCTTCCTTCAACAATATCCCCCCAATGACAATATTAAACATGAATGTATTCAAGTGAAAACAATGATTAATCACTTAAAACATAAAAATGTTTCATACTTGGAAACCATATGCAGAAATACGGAAATCAAAATTCAAAACAGTAATATATGGTAATTCAGATGTCAGATAATCAGATTTCAGAAATCGGTATGAAATACCTTTATCCAGAAATTATATCGGAATATACAGTAAATCAGATATCAAATACTTGGTATTCAGATGAATCATTTTAAAACAATAATGTAATACTGTCAGGAAACACACCTGTAACAGTCTGAGAAATCAGATAGGGAAGCCTACTACTGGGTTTGTCGATCACGCTCTGCTGCAGCGCTAGATCATACGAATTGGAAAAATCCATATTGGAATCCTAATATAAATAATCTTAATCTTTATTTAAATAATATACGGAAACCTACGGGTAATTCTTGTAATACGCGGTTCGGGCTTATCTGACGAACGAACAACTCCGGACCTAACTGATCATCGCTTAGGTGAAACACAAGTACCTTTATAAAATATTTTATTGAATCAATTCCTTAACCAAATCTCAAATAAATAATTAAAATACTAAAATACTAAGCCTTTTTGGGTTCACATGCTTAATTCGGGGATTTCGGGTCAGAATTTGACAAAACGGACTTCGGAATCAGACTCAGGACGTCGAAAAACATAAGGTATGACCTTCCGGAATTCTGAATTCTTGGTCAAAATCAAAGTCAACGGGTTTTACTGACACTTTGGAGACTTTCGGGTTTAAATTTTGTGAAACGGACCCCAAAAACGAATTTGGGACGTCGAAAAATATTAAGATAGGTATTCTCGGAAAAGATTAACGGCTGTTTAATAGCCGGTCAAAGCCGGTCAAAATTCTAGTCAAAAAGTGGTCAACCATTTTCGAAATTAATATATATATATTTTTTTATTATTTTATTATTTTTTTAATAAAATTATGAAAATAGCACCATTTTAAAATTAATTACCAATATAGTACCATTTTCAAAATATTTACTAAAATGTCATTTTTTTCAAAAATTACGAAAATAGCCTTTTAAAAATTACAAAAATAGCACTATTTTTGAATTAATTCCCAATATGTCACCAGTTTCAAAATAATTACTAAAATGTCACCCGATCAACGATCAACGGGTCGGGTCGGGTCAACGAAACTGGTCGGGTCAACGGGACGGGTCGGAACCGGTCAAACCCTTTGAAAAACCAGTCATATTAATCTTCCCCACGCGCAGTGGCAGCGCGTGAGGCCTCTTCCAGCAGCGTAAAATTCACGGAAAAATTCATAAAAATTATTTTGAGCGATTTCAAGATACTTACAAAGCTCGGTTCAAATTTTTGAACGGCGGAGAGCTCGATTTCAACAAATCGGAAACTTTGACCGCTTCACCTCCCCACGCGCCGCCATTTACGGAGACCAAGGATGACACCGACGTACTCGGAACGACACATGGAACACGATGGTGCGGGAGGTGTCGTAAACAGAGCAACGATCGGCGATGAATTTAAGATTTTCTCGACGATTGTGCTAAAAAAATCGAGACTTTGACTGGAAATTCCTGGTGTTTGGCAGTGTTTCACCACAATTAATTTAAGGGGATTGTTCCTGACTCGATAACGAATACGATGGTGGTTTCAAAACGACGATCGGAATTCAGACGACGTCGAGATCGTTGTCGGAAGTTGACGTTGGGGGAAGGGAATTTAGGAGCAATTTGTTTATGATTTTTTTCAGAAACCAATTGCCGTATATAATACCAAACCTCACCAACTTTTCTTGGGTAAATTCAAGACTTAGTCCCTAAATTTTCTTTAACTCTAAAACAAGCTACAAGTTTTAAAATCTTTCAATTTAGTCCCCAAAATTTATCAATTTTCACAATTAAAAACTCAAATTTCAATTAAATATTATTTTCAAATTTCCGGGTTGTTACACATGAAGTCTATGATCTTTAATATAATCTATCTCATCGACAAAACACTCGGTATCATCAATCCAATACTCCCTAACAAACAGAGATACTTGAGTAAGTCGTCTAAAGTACTTCACTCTATTACGTAACATAATCGATGAAATAGTAACAGTAGTGTCCTCTAGTTTAACCCCAAGAGATCTTTGAAGTAAACATAACATTGCTCGACCATCATCAACATCCTCTAAAGCATCCGTAGTTCTACTCCTAGTGACAAGTGTATGTTCAGTCGGATAATAAGAATCAGATGCTCGAGTACGCCCACTCAAACGTCTTGACCTCAAGAACCAGAGGATATCTAACAGTTTCAGTCGCTCGGCCTCTACGACCTTGAGCGTTATCACCTCTACAGGGTGGTACAAAAGGAAATCAACCTCTTCAGGGTGGCATACTATATATTGAGTGATGTGGTGTATAAAATAAAAAAGATAACATAAACTAAATTCAAACCCGATACTAGAGTCTCGAAATAGAATGGCTCATATAGAAATTTCACATTTGAAAATAGACAAGATTAAATAATTTGACAAAAAATATACTCATAATAAATTATAAAAAATATTTCTTATACCCTAAATTTTTGTACGCGTGCAAAAATTATTTTACAAAATAGTATAAAATTAATGGGTAACACAGTCTAAGAGTTAAATGTAAGCTCTGATATCATTAAATGTAATCTTCTAGACCTGGTCTGGACGTTACGATCGAATATCGGGGACCACATTAATTCAGATTAATAGAAATCATGAAATTTTCATGCTATAACATGCATCATCAAAAAATTGGTATGAATTCGTAAATTAAACATAAGAGTTCATAACATGTATTATAATACGAATTAAAGTCCAAATCAGGTAAAAATATAATATCCCAAAGTCCTATATAAATAAATAGAAAGTTTATGGAAAAAGAATAAGATAAAGTTTAAAAACATATGTACGATGTCTGAAAAGAAAATGTGCTACTAAATGATCCTTTAAGTACCAGCTGTAGTCTTAATAGTCAAAGAAATCCGAAAAGACAAAAACTAGAAAGAGAGCTAAAAAGCTCAGTGTATCTTTTAAAGTAAAACAAATGTCGATAACAAATATTAAATACTTCAGTCAAGATATGACGTGCAAATCAAACACATACAACAATAAATTAGTAGTATATTACATGAATATTATAACAAAAATTCCACACAACATTACCTTTCGATTAACAGGATGGGGATATTACTCTCCATAAAGGATCCTATGCAGATGACAAAAATATAACAATATACGTGTTAAAAGTGATGCAACATTAATAAAAAAAATAGATATATCACATATAAATATAATCAAATTCCGCACACACGTACAAATAGTAACATACAATAATAGCATAAAATATTAAATATATCGAACATGTCAAGGGTACACACCTATAGTAGCTAATCAATACCAACTAAATCTTACGCTTCCCACAATCGGTAATACTAGGTCCTGCATAATGATAACCTAAAAATAACACATCACTCTATGAGTACGAAAACCTATAATAACCAATAAAATAACACTTATATGTATCTCGAGATGGACATGTGGAATCGAGCTAAGTTGAATGAGAATGGTTGAGATTTACTAGAGAGCGATGCGTAGACACATATCCACCTTCAAAACATAATAAGAAAAAATGAGTTCATAATCTCAAAATTTACTTAACATAATTATGAATTTAAGCACTAAATGATGCAAAATAGGGTTTTCCCGTTAGAATTTAGAAAGCAGACTGTAAAAATAGATTCAAGACATTCAAAGGTATAAAGGTAGGGGTCAACATAAAAGTCAACAAAAAAAGTCAATAATCAACAATCAATTGTAAACAGTCTGGTTCGGGTCAAAACTGGTTCCACCGATTTAGTCTTAGCCAAAAACTCTACTCTTCCTGCCTTTTCCTAGGCATAAACCAATGCTTTTCTTTCATCCTTTCTGCCAGGAATCACTCTTTCAGCCTGAAACCAATAAACAATGGGATAGTCATACTAAAAAAAGAAGTGAAAGCATAAAACTAAAATGAAATAAGCATATAATCAAGTCAGCCAATAAGTGAATCCTTCCCTTACATAATAAATTACCATTGAAAAAAAAATGTTAATTTGGTTTCAGTTAGTCGGTGTCAGGATTTCAAATCGCGATCACGGTTGCGTTTTCGGTCATTTCGGGTTTACTGTGATTGTGGCCGTTGCGGGCGCTATTGCAGGTGTAGCGGGTAGCTCGGACAGTGACGAAACCGCTATTTCACAGGCGCTATCACATTTCCGGACCGTGATTTAAAACCATGGTCGGTGTAATTCAATTTCAGTTTGGTCAATGGAAATCACACTTACCACAGACCCTTGAATTTAATAATATCCCTAGATATGAAATAAGCCCTCACTGATCAGAGACAAACTAGAGGATCTTCGATCATGAAAATTGTTGATGATGGTTACCAAATAGAGGGATTTCTGTTACGTTTTTGGGAAGAGGAATGGAGAAACGGTGATGTTTTGAAAGAGGGGAGGAAGATGTCGATGATGATTAGAGATTTATGGTTTAAAGGCTATTGAATTTTAAGAGTAGAACTTAAGAATTTTGTTTTTTATTTTTTAAAATTGTAATTCCCACGTGGCAGGTTTTATTATTAAAATAATTCATGTAACAACCATGTTAATGAGAAAACGATCGAGTGACAAAACATATAAAGTTAGATGTCTCTTATTATCATTTGTAAATGCGGTCAAATCGATTTGTATATATATTTTATTCGAGTTTAGTTAGTGAATTTTTTAATATTTCCTTGTATAGTCATTGTATGATTTTAAGTGGCTATTTTCTTATGTTAATAATTATAGAAAAATGTCATTTTTATGAGTTTAGTTTACTATTGTGACCGTTAATTTTCATTGTAATTTGAATATTTTTCTATTTTTAATAAAACTAGTGACTTTTATCTTATAAAATAAAACTTAAATGACGCTTTGAGTTAAAAATTTAACTACTTTTTAATTTAAAATAATTTAATCTCTTTACGTTTGCAACATTATTAGCAGGTTTTAATATATAACAACATATACAAAGACATACCCATGATTTTATATTAAAAATGTGAATTTATAGAATTTTAGAGGGTGAAAATAAATTATTAATAAAAATTTAAAAAAATATCTAAAACAAATAAAAGTTTAAATTTTTAAGAAAACTATCGCTTCCGTCATACTCCCCCAATCCGTCCTTGAATATATCTAAAATATATATGGATTTATAAAACAACTCAAAGCCTTCTGTTTATTTATAAATATATTATTAATGATTTACTATCTATATTAAACTTTTTAAAGTAAAATTTTCATTTTGATCATTTTATTATTTTTTAAAGTTGAGAGGGTAAACTGATTGAAAATAAAAATAAAACAGTTAATGAAAATTTTACTATTTACTTTATATGATATGGTTGAATAAAATTGTATATCATTGAGTTTCGTAAGATTCAACATTTAAAACTCAACAAGATTGGTTTAGGTGAAAATTAACTTGATATCTTCTAAACAGTCTTGAATTCGAGTTCTTGTATATGTAAAAAAAAAATTCTATTATCCATTAAAATCAGGTGTGCGACACGGATCAATTTATATTAATCGAGGTGAAACCTTAGCAATGCATATATATATCAATCGCACTGTATGCTCTGAGATAAATTGTTGAATTTTAGAAATTCAGATGAAATTGTCGTTACATAGAGAAAGTGCTGCTCATATTTATATATTGTTTATGAGAAAAACGAAATGCTTGCCTTCCTGAAATGCCAGAATTTATGATCCTAAATATCGAGCAGTGTTTTATCGACCATCCAGCGATTGAAACTGTGCTAACATTGATCCCGAGTATTCGGTGTTCTGATCACCTCCTGTTGATGGATTGGTTTCTTGTTGAGGAGCAGGGGAGTTGGTTTCGAATGGTGGAGCGGCGGCTGGAGTCGGCGTGGTGGTTGTGTTCGATTGTTTGTTTTCTTCCTCTGATTTTCCTTCCGAGGATGATTGTTGCAACTGCAAAGCATGTTCCAAGTTCCATAAAACGTCCCCCATTGAGGGCCTATCGACACCATATTCGGCCAAGCATTTCTCGGCAGCCTCGGAGAATTTGTTCATCGATTCGGGATTGATGGCACCAACAAGATGAGGATCGATGATTTTTTCAAGCAAGCCCTTCCGCTTCCATTGCATTGCCCATTCGGCTAGGTTAACTTGCTCTCTAGATAACTGTGGGTTAATGGCGGGCCTTGCGCATAAGGTTTCGAGTAGGACAACCCCGAACGAATAAACATCGGATTTTTCGGTTAATTGTTGTCTCCTGAAATATTCGGGGTCTAAGTACCCGAAGCTGCCTTTCACTGCAGTGCTGACATGAGTCTGCCCCATAGGTGTGTCTTTTGACAACCCGAAATCTGCTACCTTGGCAACAAAGGCATCGTCAAGCAGTATGTTGGTGGTCTTAACGTCACGGTGAATGATGCCTTGTGCCGTACCGGTGTGAAGGTAATGAAGTCCGCGAGCCGCTCCGATGCAGATCTCGAGCCTTTGCTTCCAAGATAATGACGGCAAATCTTTCCCGTACAAGTGATCCCTGAAAGGCCCATGGGACATGTACTCGTAAACCAAGATCATTTCGCTGTTTTCGTCGCAATAACCTATCAGTGACACCAAGTGCCTATGCCTTAGCTTTGACAACATTTGGATTTCTGTCTGAAACTCCGTGATACCTTGCTCGGATTGGGGGTTCCCTCTCTTTACAGCAACTTGGGTTCCATCATCAATCGTACCTAAATACACATTTCCGAACCCACCGACACCGATTATCGCACTCGAGTCGAAGTTCTGGGTCGCTTCTTGCAACTCTGCAAAAGAGAAGTAACGGCCTAGGCCTAGTGTCGATGAGTTGAAATTGCTCTTCTGGGAAGCAGCTGACATGCTCAAGAAGCTACTGTCTCCAGCATGGAGTGGGAGTAGCCATGAAGAAAAGCTATTCCTCTTTCGCCAATCTTGGGGTCGCCTCTTCCATCTAATAACCATTGCACCAAGACCCACAAAGGCACCAAACATCATGGCGAAACCGATGACGGCCACCGTACCCTTGTGGCTCGAGTTCGAGGTTCCATCGACACCAAATTCCCCATCCAAACTATCGGCTGAGTTGCTCATTTTCATCACCTCCAAGCCATTAAGGATCGCATTAATGGTTCCGGTATCCTGGTTCAGTGGACCGATCTGAACAGTGAGTCCATCGGTGAACGTCGAAGCATTCACGACTATATCTTTGTAGTACGGAACATCCAGCCACCGGTTATGCTCGACAAATCCAACCCGGAGATAGCCATTTTATCATTGATATACACATTGAAATAGAGGTTATTGAGTGCCTTGCTAACAATGTCACAGAAATGCAACCTGAGCAAATAATCAAACGCTTTATCGACTTCCATCTCCCATGTCACATTGAAGTTCGGCTTTATCGTGCTCGCCTCAGCCACCGCCATCTCGATGAGGGATGAATAAACCGTTGGCGGTGCAATCCATGGGGTTAGCGTCTCAGGGTATTTGATTGCACTTGTTGAAGTAGAGGCTTTTGCAGCTACGGCTTTATCCATAAGATAATCATTATCAGGTATCCAAGTCCTTCCAAGGGTGTCATTTTGTGGGGTAATCAAAGGCCCCCCCATGTTCAACCTATAAACAACTTGGTAACCATGCTTGGTCAACCCTTGGAAGCTGTTAACCGGGAAAAGCGAAGTCCCCTCGTCTGCGATCAAACTATCCGACGTTGAAACGACCTCGATGCCGTTCACGAAAGCGAACGAATTCATCATGGGAGAGAACTTGAGAACAAATATAGGGTCATTCAAGTTAAGAAGATACTCCTTGAGAACCGGTATGGAAGCATTGCTAATCTTGAAGTTATGAAGGATAGCATAGTGATTCGCCGACACCGAGAACGTCGACTGCTGAAGATCATACTTCCCATCTTTTATAGCATAGAAATAGAGGCGGAGCCAATGGAAACCGGGTCGTTTCAGCTCAAAACTGTAGGTGGCTTCTTTGGGGAACACTTTCGCCGTCAAAAACAAAGGCGAAGGGAGATCGACATTGGAGGCAGACACTTGAACATCATCCTTAGAGTTGAGTAACTGAGAGGCGTCCTTATCGGTTTTGAACATCCTTCCATCGGGCAGCTTTGGGGCATCATTGGCGCCGCAGTCGATGAGGATGTTGTCCGTGGGACTGAAGGTGCCCGTTGCACGGGCAACAACGACGGTGGGACAACATAGGAACGTTATTAAAAGGATGATAGACACGGATGAAGATGGTGATGGTGGTGGTGGGACAATATGTGATGTTTTAATGCGATTCTTTCCTATCTCCATCCCTCCTGGAATTGGGGGGGGTGTAACAAAGAAAACAAAAATGGAACCAACGGAAAGGTGTTGGGGGAGAAATGGTGTTACATTTGTTTGTTTCTTCTGTTTTTGTGTTTTATGATTGGGATATCAATGGTGGAAAAGGGGTTGGCAGAGGAATTGGATGCGCAATACACAAATTGTGAGGGCAATGTTTAGTGGAGAATGATTTTTGGGTTATTCTTCTTTCGTTGAGAATTTGTTGGTTTTGGTGTCCATTTTTAGACATTTGGTAGCATTAGACATGGTCTATTGTTTTAACTTTTAACCAAAACTCCTCCCCTTTCTTTTAATAGTGAACTTGCTTAACTGAATTCTTCAACTGTCACTGCTATCGTGCCGTGTTTTAAATGTAAAAAGAAAAAGTGCATTTTAAATTTTGAAATAATAATTAAATAAATACTACTAGTAATTGTAAATCCAAAAGAGAAAAATAATACTACTACTAATAGCAACTGTACATGGTTCCATACACTCCAACATTAAATATGTGCCTTAAAAAGAGAAGAAAGAGTTTGACTGTAGTTTTTTTTAATTAATGAGTTATTTGATAATGAATGTACTTCTACTATAAATTTAATTGTCCGAATTTAAAATCTTTAAAAAAAATATACGTATATTATAAATATTATTATTTAAACTCAAAATCTTTTTTTAAGAACAATATTCCCATTGGACTATAATCAGGTAGTAAAATTAGGCAGTATAGAAATGGAAAAAATGGTACTTGAAATTTAGGGATTACAGGTGGCGAGGTGACGGGCAATGATCCACTTCCGAGAATTGCGGACAACTAGTGTAGCCCATGATATAAATGTCATAAATTAACAGATTAAATCAAGGACAGATTAATTTTAAAAAATCCAATTATTTGAAGAATCAGTAGAGAGAAAAAAAAGAGTTGGAGTTCGAAAAATCAAAATTCAAGGGAATTCCTTGAAAATTAGAAAAACAGAGACAAAAATAGAAAGAATTTTAAATGTTAACGAATAGTGGCGAAAATAATCGACTTCCAAAAGGATCGAAAATCAATCAGCCAATACAGGATTTCATATTGAATCAATTCGTGTATTAATGCGGTCCAAGCAAGAAACAGATCAGTCTGTACAAAATAAGAATATCATCACTAATGATGTTATATATTATATTATATTCCATTGTTTAAAATATTTTTCCTGTTGAGCCTATTTTATCACTTATAATTTCCATTTTCTTTTGCAGTGCAAGTCCCATGATGCCCTGCTGAGGAAAAAAAATACTTCAGAATGATGTAAAGAATTGTTCATGAATTGACATACCACCATGTGCAATCCCTATATTTCCGATACAATTGCAGAGAAGAAAAATCAGAATCTGTAAAAGCTACAAATTACGACCACTCACACCCAAGAAACTAAATATTAACAGGTTTGGATTATTACTTTTTAATAGTCAAAATCAAGTTTGGCCAAGTTCAAATTCAAGGTAATCGGGTATGGTTTCAGGTTAGGGTCAAAATTAACAGAGGTCAGATTCAGAAATATTTTTAAAAGTGTGACACACATGTTAATGACATAAAATTTTTAAATGGACTGAACATAAATCAAATTTCAAGATGGATAGATAACTAATTTTTAAATAGAGAGGGCAAGCTGTGGATCGCCACTGCATCTACTCCTTTGAAAGCTCAGAAACAAAGACTGGTCTCAATTATGACCTTATTAAGACGATGAAAGGAAAATTTATCCCTGTACTGAAAAAATTAGTACATCACTCAGAGAGGTACTAACCTTCTAACAGCAGATAAGAACTTCAGATCTTGCTAGATTTGGCCCAGAAAAATCCCTTTTTCCAGTTAGAATGATTCTCTGACGGGGATCTACTTCCCTTTGATCCGAAGGAAAAGTGTTTCCTCAGGAAAGGCTTGCCCAAGGAGCTTTTCATGCTTGAACTGGAGGCCTTACCTTCATGTCCACTACTTTTAATACGATTAAATACAATAGGATCCACATCCATATCACTATCAACAACACGGCTCCTTGATTTTTTGTTGATTTTGGTCTTAAAATCCATTTCAGCTTTAAATGCTTTCTCAGATAATTTATGTGTCTTCTCTCCCAAATTGCATATTGGACAAGCAGGGTCATACTTGTCAATTTCAGACGTCATATTTTCCAAACATTCAGCATGGTAAACATGGCCACAAGTTAGTACAGCAACAACAGAAAGATCATTGCTAATGATAATCTTGTGAGTGCTCCACAAAGATTTTTCTGATAACAGCTTCGAGCAAACACCACACGTTTGCAGATCAACAGACGGTGATGCTGAGGTTCGGCTACTGGATTTGCTTATTCTCTCACGATGAAAACCCCATGTGTCGTTATCAAAAGACCACCTTTCCCTACGAGATGCAGGGAGTTCACAAAAGGCATGCATAGACCAACCATCAGAAGAACCACCGCAAGAGCCACCATTTGATTCATTGCTCCATGAAGGCATCACAAGCCTTTCCTCATCAACTGTGTATCTATTAGGCGACTTCAATCCCAGAATTCGGTTATCAGATACTTGACGCAATAGATGATGTCCGGGAGACTTGAGAGGCCACTTTGTTATTGTTGAACTGGTAGGATGCACATGACTCTGCGAAGAAATAGGGGATGTTGCTGTGGAGGAAACTGATGACAACGAAAGTGATAACTTAGAAGGAGATGGGTAAGAGGCCGCAGGGGATTCTGCTGACTCCTTTGCCTGAAACACAATTCAGATTTCTCAAAACAATGTGATATGAAGGAGATGCATGAAACTACCTCCAGAGGGGAAAATGTTTTACCAGCTCTGAGTTCACATCAATCAAGATATTCCTTGAAATAGGTTGATCTGCACAATAAATGTAAAAGAATGTTAGATAAAGCGATTCCAAGAGGACCTTTCTTAACCAACAAAATGATAGAATGGCATGACCAACATTTAAAAGACGACTTTTTTTCCCTATAAACGAAAACAAGGAGACAAGCGAGAAAATCTCAGGTCCAATTCTCTCCACCCTCTACTCAAAAATACAAGGAGACCCTCTAGACTCCATACATATCCTGTTCATAGAAATGTTGGAAAATTGTATTGCATCCATCCTTTACAAAACTCCACATGACCCCCCGCTTTTTCCAAATAAAAAATTGAAAATGAAGTATTGACACACTACTCGCATAATTCATATAAGGTGGAAAAACAAAGGCCAGAAGAATGGCCTTTCAAAACTGTCCAACCAACGAGCCAAAATTAATCCAGTTATGCATGTAACTCCTTTACTATAACTGGTTTTCAAGATCTTATCAAATGAAGTAACCTAGTAAATTACGGAAAAATGATCTGCATTTTGAGAAGGAAAAGTGGAAAACATAAAATTTTCACTTTTTAAATAAATTTATACATTATTTCCCTTTCCATGACATATAAGGATTTGTGCTAGTCACATTTCAGACTTTTGGTCAGAATTCAGAAGCAACTTTCTTTGTTTACATTACTAATACTTTTCATTCACTGCAAGTTATCATCCATCTAATTCAGTTATACTCCCATATAGTAAAGTGACGATAGGAACATTAGTTTAACATTCAAAATTAACTTCAACATTTCAAAATCCATAAATTCACACTAAGACCAGCACCCCAGTAGTTTACCTGAAGCAGGAGTTCTCACATGTCCAGCAGTTGCTTCTGAAATTGGGGACTTTTGCCATGTACGAGACTGAAAATTCTCGGACAAAATTCCATCCTCCGATGCACATGCAGATTCATATTTTATCTCTGATCCATCATTCCGACTTACTGCATCTGAGAACCAACTTAAAGAAGTGTCTTCACCGGCTACGCGCCCTCGGTTATCCCAGCGAAAACTCCATGTCGGTGAATACCTTATATTCCTATGTAAAACCTCACTACCTGATCCATTTACGATAGTTTTATCTCTAGCAGCAACACAACAAGCAGCCCCCATGATCCAATACAATACAAATTAATTCTCTAACAGTATTCAAACAACCATTATTCACATTATCCAAAAAACGAACTCAACGGATTTTAGCATCAGCGGTACTGTAGAAGGAAAACCGCCGACTTCATACACCTTCAATTTCTAACACCAAAAAAACAAAATAGAACATCGACATGGTTACTGTTAGATTATAAAATAAAATGCTACTAAAATTCATTGCATCTGATTTTAAACCCCGAATCTATCTAATCTTTAATTAAGGTTGAATTAGATATTAAAACAAAAGGAATAGAAAAACGAAGCTGAAATTAGCCAGAACACCCACCAAAAAGGAAGTCTAAACCAACCAAAATAACTAAAAACACTTTCCCCTATTTTTCTTAAAGAAAACAAATACCGTTTTAATCGTAAAGTGAACTTCAATCAGTTAACAGCTAATAAGTTGAGAGAAAAAGTGAAAGAGCTCAAAAGAACATTCTTAGTATGCCCGCCAACTCACTCAGAACTCAAGAAAAAGCAAAAAATAACATAGAAACAATTTACCAAAAATACTAAAAAAAGTCGGGGAAAACCAAGCATCGAGCAATTAGCTTGTTTCTAGAGACTGAAAAAGAGTGAATTCGATTACAAAACAAAATATCAATAATTACTATCATTAATTGGGGAAAAAATAAAAACCCTAAATATAGTAAAACGAACAAAATCGAAATCACTATAAAGGTGAAGAAGAGATCCGAAATAAATGCCAAAGTAACAGTAACTCCAAATCCAAGTCAAGATATAACCACGGAAAAAAATCGTAAAATAATCAAAATCTAAAACATATATATTAAAGGAAAATTAAATTTTTAATAAATAATACTAGATTCTTGTGGTGCGTTAGATAGCCCGACAATCAAACAACTCTTCCACATCGGAACCGGAGGCAACCGTACCGTACCTGACTGAGCTCCGATAGGCGGCGGCGTATTTGTAAATAGAAAACAAGCAGTGTGTTTTAAAATAAGGCTGCTTGTGCTTCCTTTAAGTTCTATTATCTATATTTTCTTCTCTCCTTTGGGGGCTTTTTTCAGGGGAGAAAGAGGAAAAGAGGGAGGTCGCTTAAGACGGGTTTATTTAACATTTTTAGACTATGTATAGCTTCTGTGTCTAATTCTAATTATAGTCCCTATACTATTACTAAAATTTGGAATCTAATTCTTCTACTTTAATTTAACATCATAATATTATTATTAAGCCCAAATTGATACATTACTAGTTGATATTATTAAATTAAACGAAATAATTAAAATTATTATAAATTTTAATTTATTAATATCATCATAAAAATAGGGAAAAAATAAATTAAAGTAGACTTTGAAAGATAAAATCTCAAGTTTTAATATGATAAAGGGACTAAAATCATAGTTAAACCAACTCCTTTTAAAGTCTTTCTTATTTATCAGCCGTTAAACCCTTTTGGAAGGAATTAATACTGAACTTAATTATACTTTGGGAGCAAGTGATTCTGATTCCCTGCTTACACTATCTTGCACCTGGTTAATTTCATAATTTTTTACAAAGAAAAAATTCATAATTTGAGGGGTTAATTTGAGAAAAATTATCTACGCTTTTTTGGGGAGAAAAATGGAAAGTAGCATTGTAGCAATAGAGCTAA